>NC_054386.1:89579728-89809728 GCF_017654675.1 Xenopus laevis
ACTCATTTGTAGTGATGGGCGAATTTATTCGCCAGGTGCGAATTCGCTGTGAATTTGCGCGATTTGCCGCCAGCAAATAAATTCGCAAAACGCCCTTGAAAATTCGCCCGAAAAAATTAGCGTAAAAACCGCGCCGTTTCGCAAATTTCGTGCGGAATTCGCAAATTTTCCGGCGACGCAAAACGGCGCAAATTCGCCCATCACTACACATTTGGTCTTTCCAACAATACGTCTGAGCAGTATCTGGTTGGATGGAAAATCACATCAGACAAAGAACCACATAAGGTCCTCTCCTAAAGGTTCCCCATAGACCAGGGTTTCCCAATCTTTTTTACCAGTGAATTGCATTCAAATGTAAAAGAGTTGGAGAGCAACACAAGCATGAAAACAGTCCCTGGGGTGCCAAATAAGTCACTGGTTGGAGGCCACTACCATAGACCCACAGTATGATTTGGTTGTTGGGCCAGGTGGCAAATGACTGGAGCATAATTTGGCTCTTCCCGTGTTTGCCCAACATTAGCATTTTAACATTGTCTGCTCTGTAGCCCACCAACTGTGCACAATACTTGTTTTTTTTAGCTAGAATTTTTCATGTAATCCAATTGTTTTCTTAGTCATGGTGGATTCCTTTTTTGCACCATAGACTCCTTGTTCTTATTTAATGGGACAGAGTAAGGCCGTGCCTAGACATAGGCGTGTGTACATAACAACTGATTTCCCCATATTTCCCCAAACACACACACACATACTATAAGTCAGGTGATATCCTGTATGGCTACTACATTTCCCAGTGTAGCATATCGAAAGCACAGATAAAGCATCACATTTGTTAAAAACCCCCTCGCTGCACATTATCTATTAGATATACACATATATGTGGGGATTTTGAGATAATTACACAGGGTGCCAATGCCAGGACACACCTGAAGGAAGGATGAGGCACTCTTTGTCTCTGAAGATCTTTTATCATTTTGTCAATAAGCAAATGATTGTAATACTTGTCTGGGACCTGTGCCACGTAGAACACTGTCTCATAAAAAAGGGTCATTAATATCATGGCACGGGGTTAGTTGTTTCTTAGTAGAATGGGTTTTTTTGCATCTGCTTTCCCATTGCATGCTCACAGGCTGCTCTAAAGGGCTAAGTTGGAATATTCCCAATAACAGATCCAAAGAAGCAAACCAACCTATCAGAACCATAATATGCATTTTGCCCTATTATATAAAATATGGCACTAATATGCTGTTATAGTAATAACCTTCTTTTTTTTTTTTAAAAAAGTATCATTTTATTAATATGTTGGCTTTACCTATGTTGGTGGGGCTTAGCTTCAGTTTGTATCTTTTCATGCCTTGCATTATTCCAACACTGAGATTCACACAGACAAAGCTCATTGAGGGAGAGGTCCCCAACCTATTTCACCCGTGAGCAACATTCAGGTGTATAAAAAGTTGGGGAGCAACACAAGCATGACAAATGTTCCTGCGGGTGCCAAATAAGGACTGTAATTGGCCATCTGCTAGCCCCTATATGTACCGGCAGCCCACAGGAGGCTCTGTTTGGTAGTACACCTGTTTTTTATACAACCAAAATTTTCCTCCAAGCCAGGAATTGAAAAATAATCACCTGCTTTGAGGCCACTTGGAGCAACTTCCAAGGGATTGGTGAGTAACATGTTGCTCATGAGCTACAGGTTGGGGATCACTGCTCTAGTCTAGAGCATGCCCCTTAGTGCTCATCTAATAAGCTCTTGCACCCCAGAGAATGATGGACTCGGCTCCTAGAGGTGGATTAAAGATCTAGCATGAGGAGCAGGGTACAGGGGAAGTAGGAGTCCTATGTCAGGAGGAAAGGACAGGATCCCTTTGTGGTCTGTGTCCTCAGAACTCCTGAACTTCTGCATCTGAACAATCAGTAGGTTAGGTGGCTATTATGGAACAGGAGAGGGATGCCCTCACAAATACAGTGCTGACTTAAGAGATGTTACAATCAAAATCTTTCCATGGAAAAGATCTTTCCAAGAAAGATTGTTCGTTTCAATACACAGGTGTAGAGCTGAATTGTCAGATAAACAATAGAATTCTACCTGTATCTGACGATTTAGCACTAACAATGGCTGATGTTCACGTGCCTTCAAAGGCGTCCAATCAAAATTTTCCGGCCACCCCGATCAACGAGTCGACCGATATCCAAGTCTTCTGCTGATATCGGTCATCTTGTCTCCCACCATACACGCACCAAATATCATACGAAAATCTATTTTGTACGATATTATCGGTGCGTCTATGGCCACATTAACACAGTCAGTGTTGCATTCGGAAGGCTAGACACAGGTTTCTCTGCTCCAAAAGGGAGTTCAGAGTCCAGCAATGATTCTGAAACATCAAAAGTAATTTTCCAAATTGCAAAAAAAGGTGTATTATTGCTTGTTTTGCACTTGTACACTGCCTTCTGTAACGTAAATAACTCATTTGGAGTCAAACTCACTCTTTGGCAGGTGTCCTAAAGGTCCCCTTCTACAAGCCCCTGACAATGGCCTGACTCGCCCCTTTGGTTTTATCATCACAAAGATGATAAAAATGTGTTTCTTTTTCATATGGGCATGGAATCAGCTAAGGAGACTCCCAGAGAGATTGGTGCGATGGTTGACATGGTGATTGGGAAATCATCTAGTTAAAGCCTTTCCAACAGCCAATTAGGGTTCTGACCACTTTCAGGCACTTTCCCTTTAAAGGGGTTGTTGACCTTTGAGTTAACTTCTAGTATGATGTAGAGAGTGATATTCGAAGACAATTTGCAATTGGTATTTGTTTATTATCATTTGTGGTTTTGAGTTATTTAGATTTTTATTCAGCAGCTCTCTAGTTTTGGAAATCTGCTTGCTAGGGCCCAAATTCCCCTAGCAACCATGCATTGATTTGAATAAGAGACTGGAATATGAATAGGTGAGGGCCTAGAAATATGCGTAATAAAAAACACCAAGAGCAACCAGTTTGCAGCCTTACAGAACATTTGTTTTTTAGATGGGTCAGCGACCCCTATTTGAAAGCTGGAAAGTGTCAGAAGAAGAAGGCAAATAAATAAAAAAAAATCAATCATGAAAAGTTGCTTAGAATTGGTCATTCTATAACATACTACCCCTTTAATAGTAATCTATATATATCCTTCCAAACCCCAGCTTACCCCAATATAAGGGTGTGGATTTTTTCAGGGGCTGCTAAGTTTTGAAACTGAATATAATGGTTTTTTAGGAGGAGAGAGAAACCACTATTTCAGAGACACGTACATTGAAGCTCACCAGTGAGTAATCAGCGTAGGAATGTGTCGTTTCTAGGGTCAACTCCAGCAATAAATAGTTGAACATACTCTATGATCCCCGAGGGGTTTTCCAGATGATTGTAGTCACAGACAGAACATCTATCGGAGTATCAGAGTAAATGTATCTGTAGTGAGTCATGGCATCTTACCTGTGAGAAGCAACAGAAAATGTTTGTCTATCAATACCATATGCAAGTGGCCGGCTACTACACAAGACCAAGGTCTTCACATATAGCCCATATAGTCAGGCCTATCACACGTTTACCAATGACTTGTTTTCCTTTTATGGTGGATTTTTATCGTTCGTAAACTAAAGTCTCATTTTGCATCTAAAGGAGGGGCAAACACTGATACTGTATATAAGTGCTCTAAAAAGAAACTGAATCGTAGTAGCAATTTTATCCAACCCCGGGAAATATTCCTGTATTGATGCTTTTAAACTGTGCACCGATTTTTGGTCCAACATGACCAGATATGTTAACGGGGTTGTTCACCTTTCAGTTAACTTTTAGGGGCAGATTTATCAAGGATCAAACTTCGAAGTACAAAAAAACTTCAAAATTCGACCATCGGAATAAAAAACGTTGAATTCGAATATCGAATTCGAAGTTTTTTCAGCAAATTTTTGCAATCCTGCGATCAAATAAAACGATTAAATCCTTTGAATCGAACGATTTGAAGGATTTCAGCGATCGATCAAGGGTTTTTATTCGATGTGTAAAGACTTTGAAAATGGTTGTAGAAGGTCCCCATAGGTTAACATAGCCCTTCGGCAGGGTTAATTTGGCGTATTGAAGTCGAAGTTTTTTTAAAGAGACAGTACTTTGATTATCGAATGGTCGTATGATTGTAATCACCTACCTTATACCCCGGGCCTGTGCTTCGGTTATCAAAAAATTGCCTTTTTTTTAAAGGTCTCCCAACAAGCCAGTTTGCTATAAAGAAATGCATCGCCTCTGCAGAGCAATTGTATAAGGAACAAAATGTTGGAAAGGTTTGCCAAGAGGCAGTTATATGAAAAACGTTGTTAAGGGCAAAGCAGGAGATCGATGAGTTACCCGAAAGTTATTGATGAGGCGAAACAGGAATTACCGGTGGTAGAGTTATTGAATAACTTTCATCACTACATTTGATGCTAAACCATGAATTATAATAAAAGCGGTGATGAAATATTGAGAATTATTACAAAATGGTAGAAAATGTGGAAAGGTATTTTTTGCCCTCTATTTTCTTATGAAAGCAGTAAGAATTTAGGAAAATTTAAAAGATATGGTAAAAAAAAGACATATAAATTTATAAAAGTTGGTAATTTCCATTGTAGGGGATGTGCAAATTTTTGCGCTATCCAGTGCTGCATTAATTGAAAAGAGAACCCATGGTGGTCCCCCGGACTTGATCACCCCACAAGCCTCCCGCCAACCCCTCCCCCGCAGAAAGCTAAATTAAATGTGCCTAATGCCCCTCCCCTGTTTCACTTTAGGCATGCATCCGCTCAAGGGGTACAGACTCCTTATCAAGTGATATCCCTCTTAATACCACTGGGTCATTTATTGTATTTAAGTGCCCGTGTGGGTTAATCGTGGGGCAGATTGCTAGATAATTATAGATGCAAATAAATGACCACACACCTTAAAAAATCAGGACAAAGGTAAAAAAGTGTCATTTTATATGATGTATATACTGAATGTTACTTGGTTTGCAACAATATGTATGTAATTAATTGATAAGGTTGTAAAACACTAATTTTTAATCCAGTTTGCTATTGGGTCTAGTGCTTGCTTGTTACTCTCAGTGACTCTAACAACCACAGGGTTGCTTAAATTCCAAACAAAAGGGCTGCAGAAAAGGTTAAATGTAAAAGTCAATAAAGGAAAAATAATGAAGACTAATTACAAATATTCCGATTGTGTATAATGCAATAACAATTCACTGAAGCTTAACTTCCCCTTTATTTTCTACTGTTCTGCCATTGTCTACCATTACTGCTTTGTAATGCCTAATTAAAGGGTCATTGTACTGACCAATTCAGGATTAAGGAACAACAATTGGGAGAATACTAAACCCTGATAAGTATAACTGAAACTGTATAACTAACGTTACAGTAAAACAAGAGTGAAAGTAAACTCATACTGTATTTAGAAATAGGTCATTTATTTCTGTTACGCAAAACTATCACCTACCTTTCCCACTGTTTATCTTCTCCTGTGAGCAGAGTCTTAGGGGCAAATTCACTAACAATCGTAGTTTCGCCAGGCGCAACTTCGCCGCGCTTCACCGCACTTCGCCACACTTCTCCAGGCGTATTTTCGCCAGCGCTTCGCAAATTCACTAAAATCCGAAGTTGCGCACAGGGGTAGCGTAAGGTTGCGAAGTTGCGCTAGCGTTGATTCGCTAAGTAAAGCGAAGTTACGCTAGCGAAGGCTAATTTGCATAGGGCGCCAAATTCAAATTTCAATGGAGGAATACGTATCAGCACTACAAATGCCTAGAAAACCTTCAATTCATCAAATAAAATTTTTATTTTGCCCTACACATGTGCCCACTGTCTAGGTAAGTTGCCATGAGTCAGGAAATGTAGGGGGGAAGGAGGGGAGCCCCAAAAAAATTTTCGCTCTTTTTCAGCTTATCACCCATAATGTAGAAAACACGCCAGCGTTTTTTGGGACTTAGAAAAAATTTTGACTTTTTTTGAAACAATCCCTATCTACTCTATTGCGCTTCGACAGGTCTGAGGTGGAGAAGGAAGTCTAGTGTAAAAGGTAGCGTTCAGTACACTGCGCGCGTTAGTGAATTTGCGTAGTTACGTCGCTAGTGAAACTTCGCCAGGCGTAAGGGTGCGAAGTAACACTAGCGAAACTACGCCAGCGTTCGTTAGTGAATTTGCACAGTAACGAAAATGACAAACGCTAGCGAAGTAACGCTAGCGTTCGGCGCTTCGGCACTTAGTGAATTTGCCCCATAGCCTCTCCCATGTCTTTGGCTTCCTCCTTACTTCATGTGCTTCTGCACTTCATTATACAGAGCTCCTTGTTAATTAGTTTGCTAAGAACAACCCTGTGCAAATAATCAAACAGGTATGGGAAAGAAAAGGGCAGTATTGTATAAATTAAACATTTAATCAACTTTGCGATTGCCTTCCTATATGTCTGTGCCAATGGTAGAAACCTGTTGGACCAGGTAGGTGTGAAGGCCTTCTGCAAATTATAGGGTTGATAAAGGTTGATAAAAAGTGGACCTCTCTCTCTCTATCATGTTCCAAGGGTGTAAATACAGAGGAAGCAGACCCCATGTCAGAAGAAGATGAATGACTTTGCAGTGGTATTATTCCCAGTGACAATATGCTGCACCCCGTAAAAGGTTCTAAGCAGAAGATGAATCTATACCTGTCACAAGGAAATAATAAATTGTAGTAATTATGGCCTTACCTATGTGGACCAGACCTGTAGAACTATTAAGGTCTCTTTGGATAATCACAATCAATCTTACCCTGGCTAGACATTTTTTTGACCAAGGCCTATTGTGTCTTAAATTCGCGGGAAGATAGTCTTTACACTCTTTACTCCTTCCACTGGTACTTACTGTAAATAAAAACTAAAGCTGGCCACGAAGGGGCCTCATTCACGCCTCTCCAGAATGAGTCGGCAGCTTATTGCCCATGTATGGGGCCCTTGGGAATATCATTAACAATATTGGGCAGGTTTGATAATCCAATTTTATGAGGACCACATTAAAGGGGTTGTTCACCTTCAGACAACTAGTTTTTTTTCAGATAGATCACCAGAAATAACGACTTTTTCCAATTACTATTTTCTATGTGTCACAGTTTTTCCAATATTAAAGTGTAAAGTGTAATTTTTCACCTTTTAAAGCTACTCTGGGAGGGGGGGGTCGCTGACCCTGTAAACTGTTCTAAATTGATACATTTGTTTTCTTTTTCCCTGCTGAGCAGAATACATGAGTTTCATTACAGGCAGCTGATAGAATTAGGGATGCACCGAATCCACTATTTTGGATTCCGCCGAACCCCCGAATCCTTTGCGAAAGATTTTGCGGAATACCGAACTGAATCCGAATCCTAATTTGCATACGCAAATTATGGGTGGGAAGGGGAAAACATTTTTTACTTCCTTGTTTTGTGACAAAAAGTCTCGAAATCTCCCTCCCCTCCCCTAATTTGCATATGCAAATTAGGCCCAATCCGAATCCTGCTGAAAAAGGCCTAATCCTGGCCGAATCCCGAACCGAATCCTGGATTCAGTGCATCCCTAGTTAGAATTGATACAATAGTTGCTAATATTCCAGTACTGCAGTGTACACCCTATAATATATACCGTACATGGGCCGCTGACATCATTAGCTGACATCATTGACATCATGAGCTGCTGAAAGCCCCTTGGCTGAATGCTGAGCCCCCTTTGCCCTGCCATTTACAAGAATACAGGGCATTCACCTGCCATGGGAACTGCATCACAAGTCAGGGAAATGCACTCACACAAAGTGTAATCCACAGGAAACCTATAACTGCTAAACATAAGCAAACAAAGAATAACAAGGAAATTAGCTCAGATGGCTTGTGAATATGAATAGAATTGGTTCACAAATCTTGTAACCTGTGACCAAACGGCACAAGCAAGTCATTTACAACCAATGTTTGAAGGTAAATTGGCACCACCCTCTTTTATAATAAAGGCATTGTTGTTTTTTTCTTAGGATTTGGGTAGTGGCACCTGGGCTGTTTTTGGGCACTTTAAGGGCTAGTCCACACGGGGAGATAGCCACGCGTTTGCGGTCGCGGCGACAAAGCGCCGCGCCAGTCGCCGCAACCGGCGCAGGCGACAGTTTTGTATGGGCGCCTATGTAAAAACACCTGTGCTAACCACACGAGGCGATGCGCTTTTCAACAGTCGCCTGAAAATGCCTCGCCAGGCTTTTTCAGGCGACTGTTGAAAAGCGCATCGCCTCGTGTGGTTAGCACAGGCGTTTTTACATAGGCGCCCATACAAAACTGTCGCCTGCGCCGGTCGCGGCGACTGGCGCGGCGCTTTGTCGCCGCGACCGCAAACGCGTGGCTATCTCCCCGTGTGGAATAGCCCTAAGTGGAGATTTTTAAGCAGCCCAAAAAACAGCATCTTATCATAGACTTACACTGCAACCTCTTGACAAGCTTTCGTATAAGCAACTGCAATGTAAGTCAATGGAAGCTCACAGTTTCTATACTTAAGTGACCCATTCAGTGCCAGTCTTTGCAAACAAATATTACACAACTCAATATTTAATTTGCGTTTTCTGGCCAAGTGGTCCCTCCAGAGACAGTCCAAGTAGTTTTGGTGCCCAAGGTGCCTGCCCCTAACCCTCCTACCCACTTGATCCACAAAACCCCCGGGCCCCCAATGCCCCCTCACTGTCCACAAGCCACTACTACTGTTTGTTACCTCTTGCAACTATCCAATTGTTTCCATCACTACAGATCTGCTTCTCTAACATCTGTGCCTCCCTCTATTTCCAGGTCCAGACTGGGATCCAAATAGGCCCTGGCATTCCAAGTACACAGAGGCCCAAGCAGCCCCTCACCAGCCCAATAAATAGTTACTGTCCATGGCAATGTACAGCAGCCCATCTGGCATTTGCCAGAACCACATTGCCAGTCCTGGCCTGTCTATTTCTGACCCTGAGTCCCTCTCAGTTTAGGATCACAAAGCAAATATCATATCTGTTCTGTCCTTAAACTGGCCTAGGGTGTCTATGGAGAGGGCACTATGTTATATAATCTTCTCTGGAAAAGATATACCACCAAGGTTGTAAGTCACGATCAAAACATCCCAGAATTTCTGCCAAGCATTATCCGTACTGCTCAAGAATGTCAGGACACACTGAAGCCAGTTTCCTGCAAACATTTCCACATCCTCCTTTCTTTCCTCTGACTTGAGAAGATCCCACACAGCGACTGAAGGAATGCGATGAATGAGCCATTGCCCTTACAATGGGATTTTCACACACACACACACACACACACACACACACACACACACACACACACACACACACACACACACACCACACACACACACACACACACACACACACACACACACACACACACACACACACACACACACACACACACACACACACACACACACACACACACACACACACACACACACACACACACACACACACACACACACACACTTATTCATCATGATAATATCCTAAAATAAACATAACATATAAAGATAGAGAGAAGGAGAGAAGGAGGGCCACTAGGGGTCAGCAATCCCCTTACTGAACATTTCATGTGCATATATTCTCTTTCAGGATGGAAAGTGAAGTCTATGGTAGGTTCCCAAGCACAGAATATTTTCTAGACTTTAGGATTTGTGTTCAGAATAGGTTAGTCGGCTTTAGTAGCTCATTTCTTGGGGAGCAACTGTTTTGGTCTAGTAAGAATAATAAGAGCAACTGTTTCACACAGGACACCACTGACCTTGTAAACAAATTGGTGTCACGTACGGCTAGGGTTGCCACCTTTTATAAAAAATTTTACCGGCTGCTGGGGGCGGGGCCTCAAAAGTGGCGGGACGTGACGTCAAAAGGGGCGGGCGTGACGTCAAAGGGGACGCGCCACGCGACGGAGACCCGCGGACGCTAGAAGAGGAAAAAAAAAAAGGTAAGTTGCAGGGGATTGGAGGCAGGCCGAGGGCTCCTTTTGATCGTATTACAAATTTACCGGCAGCTACATTGCCGGTAAATTTGTAATACCGGCCCCTGCCTTGGCAGGTATTTTACCTGCTAGGCCGGTAAAATACCGGCCGGGTGGCAACCCTACGTACGGCTCCCTAAACGCAGAACAAGTGCTAAGCTCCCTGGTCACGGCTCAATCTTCCCCCTGTAGCAGCCGCCTTTGGCTTCAGGAGGAGCCCTCAGCTACTCAGATGCCACCAGGTCTTAACTTGAGAGGAGCAAAGCAGATGTTCTGAATGAGCAAAGGGGCACTTGTGTTTCCAAGGTTTTGGACGGAAGGCAACAATTCAGGGAATAGACGAAAAGTGTAGTCAGGCAGGCCGGGGTCGGTACAGGCGGAGTTCAAGCAAAGTCAATCAGGCCGGGGTCGGTACAGGCAGCATTCAAAGAATAGTCAGGCAGACAAGGGTCAGGATTGGCAGAGTTTAGAATAGTCAAGCAGACAGGTATCAAAACCGGGATCAAACAGACAGAAAACCGCACCCAACAGGCAATAATTACCAGCCAAAAGCCCCTTTAAATATTAAAAATTCCCGCCAATGTGATGACGACCAGCCTATTGGGTTTATTTTAACATGATTTTCTAGTTGACTTAAGATATGAAGATCCACATTATAAGATCCATTTTCTGGAAACCCCAAGGTCCCGAGCATGCTGGATAACAGGTCCTACACCTGCATACATATTAAGCCCATCTAGCCATAAGCACCGAACAAATTTGGAATTTTTTGGGGGTAATAGTTTGATCTTGTGCAGCACATTTATAAATGAATATCCACTGAAATCCTTTTTATTGTTCTGATTTTACATTTTTAGCAATATCAATAAATTTAAATACACATTTGCTGGAATTCTGAGCATTTTGTTAAATCATGGTTTAGAATAAAGACAAGTGTGTGTGTCTGTGTCTAAACAAACACAAGAATTTGCTCTTGGAAATATTTGTAAATGCAGTTGTAGTTTATAAAGCTATATAAATAGTGCTTGTGCTGTGTATAAACTGTAACATGAATAATTGTACCGTGTAAGAAAATAGTCAAACAAAGAGCTACTTGAGTGCCTTCTAAAGTCAACAACAATCTCAATGACATTTGTAAATTCTTCTAGACATGTTCCACAAGAACAAAATTAGGCAGGAGAGGAAATCAGAGCAATCATTTGTTACTGGCCTCTAACTTTTTGAGTCCTGTCGCTTTTCTTTGTAAAACAATGCAAGGGAATAATGGCATTACTGGTGGCCTACATCTTGCACTGAGTTGCTGAGAAGTAGTAATTGGAGGTGCAAAAGTTTATTATCTATTCACCAAAGATCATCATCATCAGATGGCTCAAGAGTTCATCATTAGATTCATCATTATAGATCCCAAAGGTTTATTATTTGAGTCTTATTAAAGTCTAAATGGCAAAAACTCGAAAAATGTGTGTTTTTATTGGAAAAAAACCTCAAATGTTTCAAGATGTATTATACGCAGAGGATGTAAAAAGTCCGAATCCGAAAATCCGGTATCTCAGACCTGCCGAGGTTGTATATAAGTCAATGGGAGAGGTCCCTATCCTATTTGGAAGTTTCTGTGGTCTGCGCTGAAATTAGCTGGAAAATCCAACTATTTCGGACATTTCGGGCAAAAATCCCCCAAAAAAACCAAGCAATTCTGGAAAAAAATCCAAACAAAATTGTATGATTCGGATTTTCGCCTTGATTTTACGCGTTTGTCCCCGATCGAATTAAATCTGCCTTTTTTTAAATAATAAATAAGGTCCAATCTTCTAGTTTGGTCTAGGTATGCGCCGAATCCACTATTTTGGATTTGGCCAAACCCTCGAATCCTTCGTGAAAGATTGGTCGAATACCGAACCGAATTCGAATCCTAATTTGCATATGCAAATCAGGGGTGGGAAAGAGAAAATATTTTTTGTTTTGTGACAAAAAGTCATGCAATTTTCCTCCCCGTCCCTAATTTGTATATGCAATTTAGGATTCAGATTCGGGTTTGGCCAGACGGAAGGATTGGGCAGGGCAGAAGGATTCGGTCGAATCCGAATCCTGCTGAAAAAGGCTGAATCCTAACCAAATCCTGGATTTGGTGCATCCCTATTTTGGTCTGAGTTTTTTTTTTAATTTAAATGTCAGAAAAAATTGGATTTTGATAAATAAGGAAATTAATAGGAAATAGGAAACTATTGAAAAAAAGTTTGAAAGTTGCTTAGAATTGGCACATTTATCTAACTAAAAGTTAACTTAAAGATGAACTTTAAGCACAACAATATTTTTGTCTACTGGGTTTGCAGATGTTATGGGTCTGAATTCAGCATCTAAATAGGAGAAACAGGTACAGCAGCTACAGCAATTGATTCCGAACAGGTAAAGAGAAATCTAAAAATTAAAGGGATCCTGTCATCCTGCACTTTAGGAGAGAAATGCTTTCTGGCAGGCTGCTGTTTTTCCTTCTCAATGTAACTGAATGTGTCTCAGTGGGACATGGGTTTTTACTATTGATTGTTGTTCTTAGATCTACCAGGCAGCTGTTATCTGGTTACCTTCCCATTGTTCTTTTGTTTGGCTACTGGGGGGGACAGGTGCGCTCCGCCAATGAGGCGAGCTGAGGCGCTCGCCTCAGGCGGCAGCGCCAGATGAGTTTCCAGGGGCGGCAAAAAGCCGCTCCTGTCACTTTAAAGAGCCGAATTTCCGGTTTTGAAACCGGAAATTCGGCTTTACTAGTGCGAGAGAGCGCAGTTGCGCTCTCCGCACTAGTGTTTCTGCGAGGGGAGGGGCGGCATTTAAGGAGCCGCCTCAGGCGGCGTCTTCATTAGAATCGGCGCTGGGGGGGGAAAAGGGAGGGGGGTGATATCACTCCAACTTGCAGTACAGCAGTAAAGAGTGATTGAAGTTTATCAGAGCACAAGTCACATGACTTGGGGCAGCTGGGAAATTGACAAAATGTCTAGCCCCATGTCAGATTTCAAAATTGAATATAAAAAAATCTGTTTGCTCTTTTGAGAAATGGATTTCAGTGCAGAATTCTGCTGGAGCAGCACTATTAACTGATTCATTTTGAAAAAAAAAATTTTTTCCCATGACAGTATCCCTTTAAAATTCACTGCATGTCTGACATAGAGAGCTGAACACTGAACATTCAACTGGAGCTTGGATCGGTCATGAAAGGATTTTTCTAAGTCCAAGAATGCGCTTTTCCTTTCACAGGAATCCCCCCAACTTTCTCCAAATTAATTAATTTAACTTGCCACTAGAGATTTATAAGTTGATAGACCCATATGGGAAGAGCAACAAATTTCACTACAGGTTTTACAAATCAAGACCGAGTTGTGGCTAACATTTTTAGAGAGGTAATTGTATCACTTCCAGTGGGCATTGAAAAGGCATTAGCGTGTGATTCTCTTACGAACCCAGGAATTACAGACACAATCAGGGTGGTATTCGTCATGTGAAAAAATGTTTTTAATGCTCAAAAGAGCAAACAGATTTTTTTATATTTAAATTTGTGTTTTTATTGGAAAAAAACCTCAAATTTTTCAAGATATTATACGCAGAGGATGGAAAAAGTCTGAATCCGAAAATTTTAATTTATATTTAAATTTGAAATCTGACATGTGGATAGACATATTGTCAGTTTCCCAGCTGCCCCCAGTCACATGACTTGTGCTCTGATAAACGTTAGTCACTCTTTACTGATGTCCTGCAAATTGGAGTGATATTACCCCCCCCAGCAGCTTAACAACAGAACAATGGGAAAATAACCAAAATATCCACTCCCTAATACAAGATAACACAAAATAACAGTTGCCTGGTAGATCTAAGAACAGCACTCAATAGTAAAATCCAGGTCCCACTGTGACACATTCAGTTACATTGAGTAGGAGAAACAACAGCCTGCCATAAAGCAGTTCCATCCTAAATTGCTGGTTCTTTCTGAAAGCACATGACCAGGCAAAATGACCTAAGATGCACCTACACACCAATATTACAGATAAAAAAATATACTTGCTGGTTCAGGAATGACATTTTATATTGTGCAGTGAAGTATATGCAGTGTAAACAGAGTAATATAGAAATAAAAACTACATCATAAAAATCATGACAGTGTCCCTTTAAGTGGTATACCATTTACTCCTATGAAAGGTGTGTGTGCAAGAGACGCTTTAAAGGAGAAGTAAAAATGCCATATTTAAATACTGAACGTATTGCACGAGGCTAAAGTTTCAGCTGGTCAATAGCAGCAATGGTCCAAGACTTCAAACTTGTCACAGGGGGTCACCATCTTGGAAAATGTCTGTGACACTCACATGCTCAGTGGGCTCTGATTGGCTGTTGAGAAGCTAAGCTTAGGGCTCGTCACTAATTATCCAGGAGAAAATGAACTTCCCCTGTAATATAAGTTGATGCTATAGGGCTGATTATTAAATTCTGATGCTAATTGCACTGGTTTCTGTGCTGCCATGTAGTAATTATCTGTATTAATTACTAATCAGCCTTATATTGTGACATTTCTATTCTATGTGTACTGTATATTGTGAGTGGCTCCCTAAGCTCAGTAAGTGACAGCAGCACAGAGCATGTGCAGTGAATCAGCAGAAAAGAAGATGGGGAGCTACTGGGGCATCTTTGGAGACACAGATCTTTACTGCTAAAGGGCTGTGGTTGCCTTGGGCTGGTACAGAAGCATAAAACCTTATGTACAACATTTCTACCTACTTCTTTAGTTAAGCTTTAGTTCTACTTTAACCATGTAACAAGCCATATTTGTTATGAATGTTTCACTAGGTAGTGTCGAAGGAGGATTTAATGTAGCTTTACTGAATAATTGCAGATCAGCCCGTGGTGTAACTAGATGTTACTGGGCCATCATTAGATTATGTGGAATCCAAATGTAGGGGACCTAGTGTTTGATGGTGTAACCAATAGTTAGTATGTTGAGTAAGGCACTGGGAGTTTGCAATCTCAGAGGACATAACAACAAGTTTCTGGAGGCTTTGAATACTACAAACATTAGAGGGTTTTTTGGCATTTGTGAAATACTGATGCTCCCATATACAAAGCATCAAGCAGTCTGGGCTTTATCAAGGACATGCTGTGCAAAGGGAGTTTATTTTATTTTTATGTCATATACTACTAAAAGCTCTTATTGGGGACTCAGAGCCCAACTGAAGAAACATCTGTTGTATCTGTTTATTTGCAAGAGCCACCAACAAGCAGCAGAGCAATGTATCTCTGGGGGATCTGAATAAGCAGAGTGTAAGCTGGGCACCGCTAAATGTTCTGTCTCTTGTGTGTACTGCCAAATTTCGGGTTAGCAGACTGTTATGAAACAAGAATCGGAGAGCACTCCACGCCCACTCAATATTAAAACGAAGAACCTTTATTTCAACATTTTAAAAGCAAAACATCGTCCTGACGCGTTTCGTATCCACGATATGTAGTCATAGGCCGGACCTACCGAACTGAGCATTCCTTTCGTTTTCTTAGCAGACTGTAGTAATTCAGCTACATTCAACCCAAAGCACTGGGTTTAAAGAAAAGGGATCATCCAAATCTGAATCAATCCAAACCTGCACAGATATGGCTTAGGACATTTTTATTCTGTTTCTTCCCAGGGTCCATTTGCTTTTAGGATCTGTCAGCCGGATGATTTTTATGAAATGATTCACGGCAGCTGCATAATATCCAAATCCAAGAAATGTTACAAAAGAGTCTAAAACTTAAGATATTATCCAAATGCAAGAAATGTTAGAAAAGAGTCTAAAACTAGAGAGGAACTTGCTAGGCATAATTAAAATGAACAAAGAAGTGGAAATAGATAAGGAAAAAGTGATGCACAATAAAGCACACGCAGATGACTATGGGTTCTTATACACTTGTGATACCTCAAGGTTTATTTTAGAGATTATTAGGAAGCCTTCAAAGAAGGTGCATTTACACTGCCAAATCTTTCCCGGTATTCAAGGCCTTCGTCTGCCATCACTCCTTAAAGGGGAACTCCGGCTTCCAAACCAAAATTAGATAAAGAGGCTCACATAACACAGAAACCCCTAATATATACCCATCACAGTTACCCGTTTCTTCAAAAAGTATGAATAAATGCCATTTCTATGCTGCAATCCAGCTGTTTAACAGTTCTTCTCTTTCTGCATCATTTGAAATCCTGGCAGGGAAGGAGGGACTAAACACTGATGTTACAATTTGTATCAACTAATCCACAGTTTACAGACAGAATGCAGGAACTACATAACCCACAATGCATTGCACTGTGATGTTCTGTTCCTTATTGAAATCACGTGTGCAGGGAATTGTGGGGTTTGGAGGATGCAGGCTGAGGAAAGATGGCTGCCGATACAAAGTAACAGTAGTCAGCCAGCTCAGCAAAGAAGTCAGGCAGATCAACAGGAGAGCAGGGGGCTAGGCTAAAGCTGGCCATAGACGCAAAGATCCAATCGTACGAATCCTCGATTTTTCGTCCGGCGGAGATCGGTCGTTTTGTCGATTGGACAGGTTTAAAGATTTCTGTCGGCTGCGGATAATATCTCTGCATGTATTGCTGATCGTATGATTTTCAGTCACCAGCTTTTATCGGACATAACTTTCGTACGATTGCTGTCAGGGGCAGAACATCGGCTGATCTGTTCTTTTACTACTTTATTTGATCTGAATTTGGCAGGTCGGGAGATGGGGAAGTCTCGAACGATCGGATCTTTGCATCTATGGCCAGCTTTAGGGAACTGTCACAATCCACTAAAAATCGTGAAAAGTCTGCATATTTTTTAATTGATACGTACCTCCCAACATTTTGGAAATGAATAGGGGGAAAGAGGGGGTGCCTACGTGCTGCCTGCACCTCATGTATACAGCGCAGCGGAATTTAGTGAGAGTTGTATTCATGGGGAACGTTGCAGGTCTTTTCTGTAGTAATTCATTTAGTGTACAGGCAGGGTCGGACTGGGCCAGCGTGCCCCCGGGAAAAAACCTGGTGCGCCCCGGCTGTTGTGGGTTCCGCTTGTCCAGACCCACTCCGTGGAAAATCTTCCTGCCAACCTGGGATGACCTCCCTTCCAGGCCGCGGCAAAAAAAACCGCATGCATGTAAAAACCGTGCATGCACGTCAAAAACCATGCCCGCATGTCAGCAGCACCGGTGGGCCCCAGGGCCCCCCGTCCGACCCTGTGTACAGGTCAGGGTGCAAAATTACCATTTATTAACTTTTCAAACTAACTTATACGTCATATATGACCTTTAATTAGAATATGGACCTCATTTACCATTACCCAGAGCATGTGTATAATCACCACTCATAAAAGTGAATGGCATTAATGCCTCTATGCACCTTTTACCAGTAGTGGAATAGGGGTCTGATTCCCACCAGGGCTATTGCCTCATGGGCCCCACACCCATCTACGGGGACCCATTCCACAGTCGTTGGGTCCTTCACAGATGCCACAACCCCCCTCCCCAAAGCTTTATCGCAGCCACGGTTAGGGGGGGAGGTCAGGGGAGAGCGCAGATGTTTCAGGTGGGTCTGGGTCTCATAGGTGGGGCCTACAGGGTTGGGGCCCATCAAGTTTTTTTCAGGGGTCCTGCTCCCCAGTTCAACTCTGCCTGTTACTGTGACTCAGGCACAAGCTCACAGATCAAATAGCTGTTTTTGTTTGAGTTGCATTTGGTTAACTTGAGGCAGAAAGGACAACTTTGCCCCTTGTTATTATACAATGTATAGTGTAAAGGGACCTATCTCATCCCTCGCAACATTTGAAAAATGGAAAGGAAAACAAAAACATCTGTGCAGTGCGGCAACATTTTTTGACCAGGCCTGTTTTGTGGCCACACCCCCTAATTACCATGTTCATTTTACAACATTTAGCAGGGTATTAAAGTTTGAACATATTTCTGGGAGTTTAAGGGACGTGTTTATTTGTTATAACAGTTTTGCTAATGAAGGTGAAGTTGCCCTTTAAGCTGTGAGTCACAGTTCCCCCAAGAGACCTGCTTATCTTAAATAGTAAAAATGGTATCTTTGCTTATCTTAAATTGTTACAAATGTATCTAAGTGCAGGTGCTCAGTGTTCTGGGCTCTGCAAAAAAAGCCTCTTATTTTAATTAAGTTTCAGAAACTTTGTATCTTTTTCTGGCGTCAGTGCAGGAGATCAAAGAAAAACTTTTCTTTTAATAATGTCTTTATTTGTACCAATTAAACATATCAATAAACAAAATTGAATACCATATAGTATTAAAGAGAAACTTTTTAATAAAAATCCAGGACTGAAGGCCGAGCTAAGTTGGGAGGTATGCTATTTGTGTCATTTTAATACAGGTATAGGACCTGTTATCCAGAATGCTGGGAACCTGGGGTTTTCCAGATAAGGGATCTTTCCGTAATTTGGATCTTTATACCTTAAGTCTACTAGAAAATAATGTAAACATTAAATAACCCCAATAGGCTGGTTTTG
The DNA here is from genome assembly GCF_017654675.1 of Xenopus laevis. Classification (NCBI taxonomy): domain Eukaryota; kingdom Metazoa; phylum Chordata; class Amphibia; order Anura; family Pipidae; genus Xenopus; species Xenopus laevis. Next base: position 89,598,245 of record NC_054386.1, read on the forward strand.
CTTCCAATAAGGATTAATTATATCTTAGTTTGGATCGAGTGCAAGGTACTGTTTTATTATTACAGAGAAAAATCATTTTTGAAAATTTGGATTATTTGATTATAATGGAGTCTATGGGAGACGGCCTTTCCGTAATTCAGAGCTTTCCGTATAATGGGTTTCTGGATACCGGATCCCATACCTACAATAACTGAAAACAATAGTAAAGATGAGATCTGCATTATAGGAGGAATTCAACATTAAAAAGGTGCAACAAAGCGTTTTAACCAATAGTAAATAAATCAACAATTTAAGCAAATAAATGTTTTTGGTTTTCTTCTCCTCCAAACAAGAAAAAAAAATCAGCCACAGAAAATAAACGGAAACTGGAGAGGCAACTGCTCGGATTTCACCACGTCCGATATTAATGATCACACACATGTTCCGCTGTGGTTTATTATTGTTTGGCTGAATAATTAATGCATTGAAATACTGGACATACAACTGTGGGGATATCAGTCTTACAAACACTCCTATTATTCAACTATCAGAGGGCTGCGATGTTTGGAAGGCTTCCGCTCAATAATTCAGCCGTCTGACATGAATCATTGATAAACTTTCCTCGCGGGTTTATTCAGTGTTTTGGTAAAGCTGCAGTCCCTGACATAAGCAGCTGCTTGATACAATTCCTTAGGAACCAAGCTACGTTTTGCTTTGCTATAGGTATGGAATCTGCTATTAACGCCGATTTATTATACAGGAGGGGGGTGTTGTTTACATCCATGATGATGCCGTCCAGCCAGACGCTATCCTGTGTGATGTCACTGGAAACGGGAATATTACACGGATTCATCCTTGGCCTTATTGTATAAAACACACCTGTGCTATTTCCAGACCTCCCAACTGTAAAGTTTTTCACGGGACAGTCCCGATTTTGACAGCTCAGCCCGCAGTCCCGGATTGTTACTGAAATGTCCAGACTTTCTCTTTGATCTCCTGCACTGAACAGCCAGAAAAAGATATAAAGATTTTAGAACTTAATTGGCTTTTGGTAGAGAGCTCAGAATATGTAGCAGGGGCACTTAGATACTTTTGTAACAATTTAAGATAAGCAAAGAAATAATTGTAACAATTTAAGATAAGCAGGTCTCTTGGGGAAACTGTGACGTGCAGCTTAAAGGGCAATTCACCTTCATTAGTAAAACTGTAATAACACATAAAAAACACAAAAATGTGTTCAAACTAGGGTTGAACCGAATCCAGGATTCGGTTCAGGATTCGGCCTTTACAGCAGGATTCGGATTCAGCCAAATCCTTCTGCCCGGCCGAACCAAATCCAAATCCTAATTTGCATATGCAAATTAGGGACAGGGAGGGAAATCTGATGAATTTTTGTCACAAAACAAGGAAGTAAAAAATGTTTTCCCCTTCACACCCCTAATTTGAATATGCAAATTAGGATTCGGATTGGTTCGGTAATCGGCGGAATCTTTCGCGAAGTATTCGGGGGTTCAGCCTAATCCAAAATACTGGATTCGGTGCACCCTAGTTCAAACTTTCATAACCTGACAAATTTTGTAAAATGGTAATTAGGGGGTGGTCAAAGTGGTCAAAAACACACGGCAAATCTTTTTGTCCCCGTTTCTATTTCCAAAATGTTTGGAGGTATGTTATTTCTGTGCACAATGCCTAATAGAGTGGGTTGCACAGGGCTGCCATTATTTGCTAGGGCTGGGGCCTTGCTGGAATTTCTCTTGGAATGGTAGTGGGTCAGTTTGAAACTGCCTCCAATGAAAAATTAGAAAAGTACGGGTATGGGATCTGTGATGCAGAAAATTTGGAATCTGTGGTTTTCCATATAAGAGATCTTTCTGTCATTTGTATTTCAATATCTTAAAGGAACACTAACACCAAAATATGAAAGTGTTTTGATGGAATGAAAATATAATGTAGTGTTGTGCTGCACTGGTAAAACTGATCTGTTTGCTTCAGAAACTCTACTATAGTTTATATAAACAAGCTGCTGTGTAGCCATGGGGCAGCCATTCAAGCACAGGATACACAGTAGATAACAGATAAGTACTACTATAGTTTATATAAACAAGCTGCTGTGTAGCCATGGGGGCAGCCATTCAAGCACAGGCTACACAGTAGATAACAGATAAGCTCTGAAGAATCCCATTGTATACTACAGAGCTTATCTGTTATCTGCTGTGTATCCTGTGCCTTTTCTACCTTTTCAGCTTTGAATGGCTGCCCCCATGGCTACACAGCAGCTTTATATAAACTATATTAGATTATCTGAAGATAATACACCAGTTGTACCAGTGCAGCACAATAGTAAATTATAATTTCATTACTTCAAAACACTTTAATTTTTGGTTTTACTGTTTCTTTAAGTCTACTAAAATTATTTAATCATTAAATAAACACAATATGATTGTTTTGCCTCCAATATTTGTTATTTCTGGGTTGGGAACAAGTACAAGGTACTTGAGCTGAGGTTTCATCTTGTCAGTGCAAATCTAATGTGAATTCAACAGGTAATGGAAAATTTAAATTTCAGCATGTGGATAATTGGGTTTTTTCCCCCTTTTTAATGTTGAATTCCTCCTATAATGCAAATCTCATCTGTACTATTGTTTACAATCACTACAGGTATGGGACAGGTTATCTGGAAACTCATTATCCAGAAAGCTCCAAATTACGGGAAGGCTAGATTTTAATCAAATAATTCAGATTTTTTTTGTACTTGATTAAAGCTAAAATATTACAATAATTATTTTCTGCACTTTAGCACAATAATGATTAACCCATTTGTAATTTTTCTTAAATAAGGTTTAAATTTGTTGAAATTCGCCACAACAGCCAAATACTCATCAAGTCCAAAGAGCTAAGCACATTTCATGGCACCCGTTATCACTCATTCTTAAAGATTTCAACATTAGTCAACATTACTTCATATATATAAGCAGGAGAAATAAAAAAATAAAAAATAACATTTAACTATGTACCTGCCACACAACATAAGTTCTACTGTTCTAGTAGACTTAAGGTATGAAGATCCAAATTTCAGAAAGATCTGTTATCCAGAAAACCCCAGGTCCCAAGCATTCAGGATGACAGGTCCCATACCTGTAGTAAGTAAAATCAGCAGTGCTTAACCTTAGTGCTTAAAGGGTTGCTTCACCTTTATGTTAATTTTTAGTATGTTATAGAATGCCCAATTCTAAGCACCTTTCAATTGGTCTTCATTATTTATTTTTTATAGTTTTTTTTAATTATTTGCCTTCTTCTGACTCTTTATAGCTTTCAAATGGGGGTTCACATTTGTCATCTGTCAGGCTACAGATGTATTGTTATTGTCACTTTTTATTTCTCGTGTTTCTTTTCAGGCCTCTCCTATTCATATTCCAGTCTCTTATTCAAATCAGTGCAGGGTAATTTGGACCCTAGCAACCAGATTAATGAAACTGTCAACTGGAGAGCTGCTGAATAAAAAGCTAAATAACTCAAAAGCCCCAAATAATAAAAAAATGAAAACCAAATGCAAATTGTCTCAGAATATCACTCTCTATATCATACTAAGGGGATTATTTATCAAAGTCCGATCTTATCTCAACACTTTCTGCTGCAAACTCTGATCAAGTTCGCTCAGGTTTTTTACCGTTATTTATTATTACATTTTCCCGAAAATGTAAGTGACAGGGAAAAAAATTAGATTTTGACGATTTTTTCGGATTTTTTGCCCAAAAACTCTGAATTCTTATGTTTTTTCCCTGAAAACTCCAAGAAGTTCGGGGTATTGCACAAAACTCATCGCACATCAAAAAATCATTTGGACTTCTACTATTGACTTATATGCAACCTCAACAGGTCTGAGATGACAGATTTTCTGATTCAGACTTTTCCATCCTCTGGGTTTAATAAATTCTGGGATTCGGGATTCTAATTTACTCATAACTGAGCCATAACTGATGTCAAACAAACTCTTTATATCGTCCCTTATAAAACAGACAGAAGAATGCAGATCTGATATTCGGGCACCTTTCCTTCTCCAGAGTCTCCACAATCAGTACAAAGAAACAGTTTTGTAAGACGTAATTGTATTTGTGGATGCAGGATATATCCTTAATGGGCATGTAAAGGCAAAAAAATAAAATCCCATTTTTACTTTCTTTAATGAAAAAGAAACCTATCTCCAATATACTTTAATTAAAAATTGTGTACCATTTTTATAAGAAACCTGACTGTATGCAGTGAAATTCTCCCTTCATTTACTGCTGTGGATAGGAATTGTCAGACGTTCCCTAACTGCTCTGCAGGGAAACAATCATACTTATGAACAGCAGGGGGAGCCCCCGCCTTACTTCTCAGCCATGCAGAACTCAAGCAGCTTTGTTTGTTTCCCTGTAGAGCAGTCAGCGTCTGTGTAGAGATTCGTATTGGATTTTATTTTTGCCTTTACATCCCCTTTAATGTTTCCAACTCCAGCTGCAGGGACAAAGATCATGGAGCCAGATTTAAACAGATAAACTGGGATTCTATTTGGAGGATTATTTTGCTGCAGCCACTGGTTCTGCAGAGTTGGAGAAAGTTAGTATTAAACAATACAAAAACTATAAAATCCACATTAGATTACATGACAACACAGGACCCAGTGCAGTCTGACTATTCTGATTATTAATCAGTCTTGCTGTATCGGCTTCTGGCAGATAATATTTGCTGTTTTGATAATTTCTAAGCAGCCCAGACCACACTGAGCATGTGCACAGTCTTAGTCTTGCAAAGATGTTTAACAGAGTTACAAGATGGTGACCCCCTGTGGCCAACTTTGAAAGCATAAATCATTTGTTTGATTAGGCTTGTGATGCAGTAAGTTTGTGTTTATATTTAGTATACAAAATACAGCATTTCTAGCCTTATTCTATTTTAGACTTTACTTCCCCTTTAAAGACTAGATAAAATACCTGCTCCTATTCTCCTACAACACAGATGGGCCTACAAGCTTACAACAATCGTCACTGATTCATTGGAGATATCCGACTGCCATTTTTGTAGTCAGGAAGGATTTTGTATTTTCCCCTTCGAGCTAAAATGGGAAACAGCTTTAGTGAGGATTTTGACTTTTTTTCAGACTTCTGGAAACATTTTTTTTTTCCAGTAATGCTCATTGTGGACCTTAAACTTTCAGGGTTCCTACCAGGAAAATTATATTACAAATTATAAAATACTTGTGCCTTACATGAATTGTTGATCATTTTTGTCAGTCTCTGGCCTGGTGGAGCTTTCCAAAAAAGTTCCCTTTCAGACAACTTTCAAACACTACTGGGCATATTTATCAAAAATGGAGCGTGCCTGGAGTTTTATTTCTTAAAGGAACAGTAACACCAAAAAATGAAAGTGCTTCAAAGGAATGACAATGTAATGTACTGTTGCCCTGCACTGCTAAAACTGGTGTGTTTGCTTCACAAACTCTACAATAGTTTTAATAAACAAGCTGCCGTGTAGCCACGGGGGCAGCCATTAAAAGTTGAAAAAGGAGAAAAGGCACAGGATACACAGCAGATAACAGATAAGCTCTGTAGTTTACAATGAGATTCTTCAGAACGTACCTGTTATCTACTGTGTATCCTGTGCTTGAATGGCTGCCCCCATGGCTACACAGCAGTTTGTTTATATAAACTATAGTAGTACTTATCTGTTATCTACTGTGTATCCTGTGCTTGAATGGCTGCCCCCATGGCTACACAGCAGCTTGTTTATATAAACTATAGTAGTACTTATCTGTTATCTACTGTGTATCCTGTGCTTGAATGGCTGCCCCCATGGCTACACAGCAGCTTGTTTATATAAACTATAGTAGTACTTGTCTGTTATCTACTGTGTATCCTATGCTTGAATGGCTGCCCCCATGCAACCTCAACAGGTCTGAGATGCCGGATTTTATGATTCAGACTTTTCCATCCTCTGGGTTTATTAAATTCCGAAAAATTTGTGATTTTTTAAAAGTCCGATTTATATTAAAAAAGAAGCACAATTTTTTTTGGAATTTTTGCATTCGGAGTTTAATAAATAATCCCCTAAATGTTTGTAACATGTTTGAAACACGTAAGGCTGTATTTTCGGACATAATAAACTTTTTCTACTTGCTTTTACTCGCCTGGTGGAAGAGTGGCATGTGAAATAGGAATCCCTAAACTGTAGGGCAGTTGCAGAGTAAAAAAAAGGTATTAAATCTTAGTGAGATTATTGTACTCTGGTCTAATCCATTATTTATCCCAAAAAAAAAAATCAGATATCAGCACCACTGGAGGAAAAGAACCTCTGCTGACTTGGCTTTAGACTTGTGAGCAAGAGCTTCCATGTCATTTGCTTCAGTAAAGATATTAGAGCCAAATAAATTTAATAATGTAGTAAGCAAAGTGCAAAAAAAAAACTGCAATTAGCCACATTTTTGCACTTGGGGTCCTGTCCTTAAAGGAGAACTAAACCCTAAAACTGAATATGATTAAAAATGCCATATTTTATATAGTGACCTTATTGCACGAGGCTAAAGTTTCAGCTTGTCAATAGCAGCAATGATCCAGGACTTCAAACTTGTCACAGGGGGTCACCATCTTGGAAAGTGTCTGTGACACTCACATGCTCAGTGGGCTCTGATTGGCTGTTGAGAAGCTAAGCTTAGGGCTCGTCACTAATTATCCAGCAGAAAATGAGCTTCCCCTGTAATATAAGCTGATGCTACAGGTTTGCTGATTATTAAATTCTGATGCTAATTGCACTGGTTTCTGTTCTGCCATGTAGTAATTATCGGTATTAATTACTAATCAGCCTTATATTGTGACATTTCTATTCTATGTGTACTGTATATTGTGAGTCTGTCCCTAAGCTCAGTAAGTGACAGCCGCACAGAGCATGTGCAGTGAATCAGCAGAAAAGAAGATGGGGAGCTACTGGGGCATCTTTGGAGACACAGATCTTTACTGCTAAAGGGCTGTGGTTGCCTTGGGCTGGTACAGAAGCCCAAAACATAATGTATATCATTTCTAGCTACTTCTTTAGTTAGGCTTTAGTTTTCCTTTAAGGTCTGCCACATGCTGAGGGGACACTCCTGCACAACTTAGACACTTGCACTCTGGGAAACCATAAATTAAACCTCTTGCTTCTTTATTTAGATGCAAAAAAGGATAGAGGCAATGTTTTATAGAAAACGTAATACTATACATTCAGTACATAAATAAAAGAGGAACTTCGTTTGTAAATGGCTATATATTGCCTTTGTTTTAGGTGGGACATAGTAACATCTTCTATGCATGGACTACATCATCCTCGACAAACCATTCATTACAACTGGAGGGCCACGGGTTAAGCTTCACGTATTTAACCACTACCCCTGAAGAATTACCCAAGTTGACTCAGTGTCATTTGATGTCACTGACCCTTCCAGTGCCGAAAATGCTACTGTGGCTCAGCGCAGAGAGGAAACGAGGCTCAGGGATTGAAGTGCTGGGAAAGTCACGGCTTGTCAGTCTCCTCAGTGGTCACAGTGGAAAAGGGAGTGCAGAGGATCAGTCAGCTATGGCTGTGGGGGGCCGTGGGGACACATCATTAGTGTAAACAAGGAAACCACCTGATGCGTTTAAGGTCAGATAAGACCCTCGTCACTTGTGGAGCAGGTGCTTCCTGAGTCGCCTCTTACAAAAATAATAAGCACAGCACAGGCTGTATTTACAGAAGCACAATGGCCACACAAGTGGAGCGCAGACACTGCTGCTCTATGCTCCGACTAACTTACAGCTTGAAGAACATGGGTTGAGATTTTTTTTCCTTCATTAAGAATCCATAATGCATCAATGTCCATTCATTATAAATCACAAATGATTGATCATACTAATAATATGTTTAAGGGGGTTATTTATTAAAGTCCCAATGCCAAAAATTCGAGGTCTTTTTACAATAGAATCCAAATGTTTAGTGAAAGAAAACTAGATTTTTTTCATTATTTATTATAGCATCATAAATACAAATTTTTCGGACTAGTGAAGATGAATTAAAGTTTCTTTATTTACCAAAGATTAACAGTGCATAATGTCCTTACTACTGACGCGTTTCAGCGTATAACATTTCTTTTTCACTCATGAAACTTTATAGCTACACACAATTACTGACAAGACTTTCTCTATTAGTCCTTAAAGGGACATTCCCTCATTAGATTACATGACAACACAGGATACATTTTTTCTCTGTTGGTATCAGATTTTCATGATTTTTTTTCAGATTTTTCACCCGAAAACGTATTGCGCGAAAAATCATTGGGACTTCTCCTATTGACTTATATGCAACCTCAACAGGTCTGAGATGCCGGATTTTCTGATTCTGACTTTTCCATCCTTGGGGTTTAATAAATTCCAAAAAATTCATTTTTGCATTCAGAGTTTAGTAAATAACCCCCTTAGTGTTTGGGTCTGAACGTAAGGCAAGTTTTTTCGTATACAGCTGAGCTCCAGCTTTTTTAGGGAGAGCCCTTTAGAAGTACAGTGAAACCTCAATTTTACATCCCCCGATTTTAGGTTTTCCTCACTTTACTAGTGGTCCCATCTATCTATTATGCATTATACATTTCCCTGATTTTACTTTTTCCCTGTTTTTACATTATTTTATTCTGGTCCCTTGAAAAACATAAAATAGGGGTTCTACTGTAAATTCACTCGGTAAACATATTATTTAATTGTATAAGTTTAATTGTTAGATATTGTTGGTGTTTATATCATAGATGTTCAACCTACAGGCCCAAGTTGTTATGAAACTGCAATTCTTTCAAACTTACCAACTCCCAAAGGTCATCAGGGGCAGGTGATGGGAACTGTTATTCAATAGGAGGCTCCTGGCATCTTTCAACAGCCAAGAAAGTAAGATTATATAATAATTATCCCTTTCTGTATTGTTTGGATGATGTCTTTCGTTAGGAGCACAGAGAACACAAGGGATCCTTTTTTGCCTGCCTTTTGTAATGCTCTAGGAAGGAACACAAACCACAAGAAATATAGCCACTAGGGACCATGGCTGCGAATGTGAGTATTGTTGCTATAGAAACGTTTTTAGCCAATGAGTGATACCACAGGGGTGAAGGGTGATGCCGGTCACTTCAGTAGGGAGATTAAGAGGCAGATTTGCAGTCCGTTACTATAGGATCCCTGCTAAAGCTACACAGGAAGGCTGCACTGCTGCACAAAAGAAGAAGTAGTGAACATTAAGTAAGTTTATAGGGCTGGAGGATGATTTCAGGACACTGTCATATTACTGTACTAGCAGATGCCAAGACTAGGCACCACTGTACCACGGCCTGGAGCTCCATGGAACTGATGTTGTTTATAAGTATAGTCTTAAAAGTGCAAGAGGCCATATTTCCCCTTGCGGTTCTACTGTATATCTCTGCTGTTGCATAAGCCAACTGATAGTTTAGTACAGGGATCCCCAACCTTTTGAACCCGTGAGCAACATTCAGAAATAAAAGGAGTTGAGGAGCAACACAAGCATGAAAAATGTTCTTGGGCTGCCAAATACGTTCTGTGATTGGCCATTTGGTAGCCCCTATGTGGATTGTCAACCTACATTGAGGCTCTGTTTGGCAGTGCACCTGGTTTTTGTACAACCAAAACTTGCCTCCAAGCCTGGAATTCGAAAATAAGCTGCTGTTTTGAGGCTACTGGGAGCAACAGCCAAGGGGTTGGTAAGCAACATGGTGCTCACGAGCTGCTAACCACAAGTTCTTTTATGCAAAGTATATATTCCCAGCTCTCCCTTTTAATCATTCTTGTGTCCCTCACCCTGGCCCCTTCTGTAATGTTCTTGGCATCATGGGAGTGAGAGGCCCCACAGTCTTCTTCATTCTTGGGGTTGTACTTGCAGGTTATTTCACCCATTTTTAGCCTATGACTAAGTTTGTTTAACACAAAACACATAAGGCTATGCTAATTTGACATAAATAATAATATTTTACTGCCTGGTGGAAGATTGACTTTTTGAGTGCCTGCTCTACACATCATTGATTTGAACCTCTCTCCTTGCTGAAGACTCAGGGCAGTGCACCTGGGCCTCTTCCATGACTTGGTGAGTTAACATTATTTGGCGTTGGACTTCTATTTCTGGTCTATTTATTTCACACAAAAGTCAACAGTCATATGTGCAAGGTAGATCCCATTCAAGGATCTTGTAGCCCAATGAAAACATTGACTTTGCCTCATGTGGACATTTTCAGTGATGGAACTGTTTATAGGAACCCGTTGAGTAAATGAAGGATACAAAATTAAGAACAGGTCACATGCTGCCATATACAGGTATGGGATCCGTTATACAGAAAGCTCCGAATTACAAAAAGGCCGTCTCGCATAGACTCCATTATAATCAAATAATGAAAATTTTTAAAAATGGTTTCCTTTTTCTCTGTAATAATAAAACAGTAGCTTGTACTTGATCCCAACTAAGATATAATGAATCCTTATTGGAAGCAAAACCAGCCTATTGGGTTTATTGAATGTTTACATGATTTTCTAGTAGACTTAAGGTATGAAGATCCAAATTACAGAGAGATCTGTTATCTGGAAAACTCCAGGTCCCAAGCATTCTGGATAACAGGTCCCATACCTGTATTTGTATACAGTATGGTCACCTATATAATCATTTATAGATATAATGCCAACATATTCCAAAGCTCTCTTTATGTGCCCCACTGGACAGCATTATCTAAGGTCCTTATCACACACAGGTGCCAATGAACATTTTTGCAATTTTTTTGGAAGCAAACATGGGGAGAGCAGGCAGAGAAAGCCCTGACTAGAAGCAAAGCCACTGAACCAACGTGCTGGCCGTAGGCTGTACATGCACACACACACATCCACACATCCACACCCCTAGTCCAAGCTACTAACGCTGGTACATAAAACCAGCAACAAATTGAGGAAACAGATGATTGCACTTCAAAAAATCCACAAAGTTTGTCTGCTTCTCATCCCGACACTTTGTCACCGACTTCCTCTCTTCCTTTCTCATTACAGTCCTCCACTCCAACCCACAGGACGTTTATACCATTGTACTCAACACATGGGATTTCCCACCTTCTTTTGTCATACATTCCCATAACCTGTACATCTTTAAGGGGGTTATTTATTAAAGTAAGAATGCCAAAAACTTCAAAAAAAATTCAAGGTTTTTTTTTACTATAAAATCCTAATTTTTAGTTAAATATAAAACTTTTTTCAGATAAGGGTTCTTTGTTGTAATTTGGATCTCTGTACGCAAAGAGGGTTATTTACTAAACTCTGAATGTAAAAATCACGAAAAAATTTAGATTTTTTTAAAATAAAATCGGACTTTTACAAAATCACAATTTTTTTGGAGTTTATTAAACCCTGAGGATGGAAAAGTCAGAATCAGAAAATCCGGCATCTCAGCCCTTTTGAGGTTGCATACAAGTCAATGGGAGAAGTCCCAATGATTTTTTGATGTGCGCTGGATTTCGTGCAATACCCAGAGTTTCGGGCAAAAATCCGAGTTTTCGGGTGGAAAAGCCAAAAAAAAAAAAGTGAAAATCTGATTTTTTTTCCCGCAAAGCAAATTTTCGGGAAAATGTAATTATAAATAAGCGCAAAAACCCAGAGCGGATTTGATCGGAGTTTGTAGCAGAAAATATTGAGATAAATTCGGACTTTGATAATAACCCCCTAAGTCTACAAAAATCCATTTAAACATATTAATTAATTTAATTAATTAAAGGCAAATGGATTGTTTTGCTTCCAATAAGGACAATTCTCTAGAGAATTTTCACCATGAAGGAATGACGTACAGGTATGGGATCTGTTATCCAGAAAGCTCCAAATTACGGAAAGGCCGTCTCCCATAGACTCCATTTTATCCAAATAATCCAAATTATTTCCTTTTTCTATGTAATAATAAAACAGTACATTGTACTTGATCCAAAAATCTAGATTTTTATTTCACTTGTTTCTAAGTGCCTGAGGATAGAGTACTGCAGAGGGTTGGACACCCTGCGGAATGAGGGGAGGATTTTCAGGTGCGGGTATAGATGCGGGTCGCGGGTCTCATCTAAATTTCTTATCTTCTGTAATATTGTCTATATTTTACTCCTGTTAAAGTTTTACAAAACTTGTTTCTGTCCCCGTCCACTTTTGATGATGTCACTTCCGGTTTGCAGCACCATCACTTCCTGTTTGATGGTGGTCTGCAGGTTGCGGATAAGGCAGATGCGGGTCGCAGGTCTCATCTAAATTTCTTATCTTATGAAATATTGTCTATATTTTACTCCTGTTAAAGTTTTACAAAACTTGTTTCTGTCCCTGCCCACTTTTGATGATGTCACTTCCGGTTTGCAGCACCATCACTTCCTGTTTGATGGTGGTCGGCGGGTTGCAGATAAGGCAGATGCGGGTCGCGGGTCTCATCTAAATTTCTTATCTTGTGAAATATTGTCTATATTTTACTCCTGTTAAAGTTTTACAAAATTTGTTTCTGTCCCCGTCCACATTTGATGATGTCACTTCCGGTTTGCAGCACCATCACTTCCTGTTTGATGGTGGTCGGCGGGTCTGGGTGGGGTAGCGGATCAAAATGGGTTGCAGTTCAGGTCGTGGGCTGCGGGTTTCAGGTCTTAGAAATTGGTTCAGCGCAGATATACTACTGAGAGATACTGCGATTGTGGGTGAGATTGTACTGATTGTTGTACAATTAAGGAAATAGCCTTGCACTCCCTGCTTTTCTTTTTTGCGCAGATATAGCGACGGGGGGACGCCCCGCAGTAGTCGCTGGCGCTATTGAGCAATACTAGAGGTATTCTTACAGCTTATAAGTTATTAATAAGTTGGTAGAAAATCGCCGTGTGAAAAGTATGTCAATTAAGCACACCGCAAAAGCAGCTCGCACAGCTAAAACACAAACAATGATAATTGGCACCAAATTAACCTCCTGAGTCGAACTACAAAAATATCTGGGAAAGGTTATAACCTCCGTTCATGAAATATAGAACACTACGAATTATGAATGTGATTGAAGGGGTATGAAATCTTCAGCGATTGGTTTTTTAAAGTCTTTTTAAGCTTTTTAAGGATAAATGAACTGCAGCCAGCTAAACAACTCATTTTCTAATTATAACTTTAAATTGGTGAAGTAAATAAGATAGGCCAGCCAAGTGCATAGATTGTTTTATTACACCAGATTTATCAAGGGTCGAAGTGAAAATTTGAATTTTTTAATTTAAATTTCAAGGTTAGTTTAGTGTATTTTGACTACGTAATAGACCTAATTCGAATCAAATTTGAAAAAAAATCGAATATCAAAATTGATCATGTACTGTCTTTTTAAAAATTTGACTTTGGCTATTCACCATCTAAAACCTACCGAATTGCTGTTTTAGCCTGTGTGGGATCTCCTAAAACCCAGTTGGAGTCATTTGGTGGACTTTGAAAAATCTGAGGTTTTTTTTGGAAAATACTTTCATTCGAATTTGATCGAAAACGATCCAAATTTGAATCGAACGATCGAATACATCCTATTCACCTGAAGTTAAAAAATTCGGTTTTTTTTTTAAATAAATTTCGGTTGGTCTTTTTCTATTTGAATTTTGAGGTGATGAGAGTTTAAAAAAACTCCCATCACCTCGAAATTCGACCCTTTATAAATATGCCCCTGTGTTTTAGTATCAATAAAATTTATTTCAATTTCTTTATACCATTTTATTATTAAGGTGGTGGAAAAGGTCCCCACCTTTTTGGTATTAAGACTAGTGACAATATATTTGTACTTGATCCATACTATGGGGCAAATTTACTAAAGTGCGAATTGGCTAACGCTGGCGAAAATTCGCTAGCGTGACGTCATTTTCACACTTCGCAAATTTACTAACACTGACCCTGGCGAAAATTCGCCAGCGATGTAGATAGCCTAGAGCAACTTCGCACCCTAACACACCCTGGCGAATATGCACTCTGGCGAAGGGGGCGAAACTACGTAAATTTACTAAAATTGTTTCTTTTCTGAAAGTTACCTCCTTCACCAGAGTTTACTTCGCCAGGTCAGAGCAGGCGAAGTTCAATAGAGTAGATAGGAGTTTGAAAAAAAAAAAGTTGAATTATTTTCCAAGTCCCAAAAATGTGGAAATTTTTTCTAAGTCCCAAAAAAAAGCTGGCGTTTTTTGGGCGATAGGCTGAAAAAGAGCGAATTTTTTTTTAGGGTGCCCACCTTCCCCCCTACATTTTATAACATATGGCACCTTAAACTATACTGTGGGGACATGTGTAGGGCATTAGAACACCCTTATATACTTTTATTCCCTTTCCCTGGGCTTGTGTAGTGTTAGGTATGCGCTGCAGCATACACGTCCATTCATTTTTAAATTTGGCGCCATACGCTAATTAGCCTTCGATATCGTAACTTCAGACCACTGATTGTAACTTCGGACCGCTAACAACGCTAGCGCAACTTCGAACACGATCAGTAACTTGTGCGGAACTACGGATCTTCGTGCATTTGCGCAGCCCTGGCGAATCTATGCCTGGCGAAGTGCGGCGAAGTGCGGCGAAGGTAAGTAAATTTGCCCCTAAGATTTAATGAATCCTTATTGGAGACAAAACCAGTTTATTGGGTTTATTTAATGTGTACATGATTCTCTAGTAGACTTAAGGTATGGAGATCAAAGTTACGGAAAGCCCCAGGTCCTGAGTATTCTGGATGACAGGTCCCATGCCCAAATATGAAAAATTAGTATGGAGGGCGTGGTGTAGTTAAAAAAACTGGCTGCACTATCTTTCTAATGGTAGTCTGCAAGCCTGAGCCTGGTGAAATTTCTCTTGGTGAAAATCTGTTCTTGTGATTTGAAGAAATTTCACTGGGAGAAGAGATGTGAATTTATGCCAAAGCACATAGAATTTTCACCACTGTGAAGTTAACTCTCCAAAACTTCTTCTCCTTTATTTCTTTTTCTTATCCTCTTTTTAGTAATCTGGAGACATTGGGGGTGGGAAATCTTCATTTTTGACTTTCACACTTTATTTAATATGCCCCTATGGGAGACGGACTTACTTTCAGAATAACTGTTTTCTGGATAACGGATCCCATACCTGTACTGGAGATTGCTGATCATTAGTGTATAAAAATGAATAGAATGAAGTTATCCAAACTGATATAGGGTATAAATATTCTATATCCATAGTTAGTGAGAACTGAGGATATCTGGGATTGTGTGCCAACAGGGAAGCACATTTTTGTCTTGCACGATACAGGAAGTCCTGTTGTAAAGCAGCTTTGGCTTTATTAGAAAACCACTGATTAAATAAGGGTGAAGGTGGAATACAGCTGTTTGTAAACAGAAGGCTAATAAATATTAATTTGCACTTTACAAATAATTGATACACACTGTGGGGGCTATTTATCAAAGGTCGAATTTAATCAAAGGTTGAGTAATGTGCTCTAATAAATTCCATTTTATTCCCAATTAGAATGTTATTTATGAAAAAATTACATCAAAAATTTCGATCGAATAGTCCCAACCCGAAAACTCGAATTCGAATCAAGTTTTCCTCCAAAAAAAAACCCCCTCGACTTTTGCCCGTCAAATTTCTTTTTTGCTGCGCATCAAAAAAAATGTTTCCATTTTTTTTTGGGACCAGCGAAACTTGCCAAAGATTTGGCTCATCACTACTATTAACATCTTCAAATAGTTCAATGGACCCCTGCCATTGACTTCTAAATTAACTCGGCAGGTTTAAGGTGGAGAATAGTCAAATTAGGTCGAGGTGTGATAAATCTCACATTCAGATTCAAATTTGAATTGGTGGTTTTAAACTTGAATTTGCGAGTTTTGACCAAATTTTCTTTTTTCAAATTTAACATTCGAACCCTAGTTAATCTGCCCCATCAAGTGGTTAGCTAATACAGTGGAACATACCAATTCGTTTCTACTCCATCTTGCACAAAGGTGTCATGTATAGTGGCTTGTCCAATTTAAAGAACCATTACCACCAAAAATGAAAATCATGAATCTGTCCACTGTTAATTTTACCCTGTACATGGAAAACTTTTTGAAAATTGATTGGGTGGAAGGGAATCATGTGATGCTCATTGTCTCTAGAGCAAAACGCAATATTCTGGAGAGAAAAAAAGATAAGAATAAAAGTGCCCATTATGTAATATAAGGAACTACATTTGCCCAGGAGCAGAAACTCAAAGCAACCAACCGGCTGACAGAATTTACTGGTCACCTGTTTAAAAGCAAATATCTTATTGGTTGCTATGGGTTACTGCTCCTGGGAAAACTTAGTGCCTTTTATTATATATGGGGTATAGGATTGAGTTCCCCTTCTGGTAGGTAATTGTGGGGCATCGGTAGAGAAACAGTCTTCTTCTAATATGCACGTAGCATCTGAATTCCACCTGTAGCCTAACAGAAAGGATCCAGCCAGTCAGTGTGAACTCAACTGATGGAAATCTGCTGGATGTTATGGTAATTAGAAGGTCAAGCAGCAAAGAGGTCAGTTTGTGGGTTAAAAGGATCACTTGCCAGTGCCTCAGAAACGAAGACAAAACTCAGTGGTTAAGGAAATGCTTGTGCCTATTAAAGTTCCTGCCTTCTCTGTCCCGCACACACCGTCTATTCTTGGAATTTCCGACAACAACCAGTCCATTGACGTCAAAATTACTCAATGGTTGTTTTCAGGAAAAAGATGATGTGCCTTTGAATAGAAAGAATTTTTAGAGTTGTCCCAAACAAGGTGCGAATAATATGCCTGGAAAGATTCGCTAATTGTTTCTCCAGCTCCCTAACGAGAACGGCTTTCCCAGCACAAGACACAACAATAAAACCATGAAGGTTGGATGCAACAGTTTCATACGGGGGTCCCTGGGCAATGGAGATATGTGAGTGTTGAAATGTACGGAACAGCTGCTCTTACAACCTTCACAAAGTGAATTCCTTCCTCTCTGATGTACACGGAACTCCTTCCCCCCCTTCTTCCAGTTTCCTGCCCAAAAGGAACCAACAAGCCAAAATCAAAGACTCCAAAAAAACTATCATTCTGACCTGAATATGTTTTTAGAAATCACATGATGCTTGATTGCTCGCCCAGCGGCACAACAATGTGGAAATAACACGTATAAAAATAACATATCCTTCACTTTTCAGTTCAATTTAGCAACAGCCTTTTCAGTGCTGAAAAGGCGTTGGTGGGCTGATCAGCGTTAATCCCAAACAATCTATTTTTGGAACCACAACCATTATTTTTACATCGACCTGTAAGCCGTTTTTTCTTTAAGGTCTTGACCTTCTGCATGTAAAGGGTTAAAAAACAAAGACCCCCCTCATTTTGAAGCCAATATCCTTCCCCTCTGACTGCGGCCCCCACACACTTCTCTGGCTCTCGCCTACTCAGTTTTACAAATGTTTTTAGACCTTTGCCCCTTGCAGATCCTGTATCACAGTTTTATATCCCAAAACCTGGAAATCCTAGAGATAATTTTTAGCCTGCGTGATCTATTTTGAGTTGCCAGGTCAACAACATACTATACAGAGGAGGTTTTTGGGATATTCCTTTCCTCTCATAAATGGCAAAAAAAGCAGACAGACAGGACGCCAAGTCGATATGTCTGTCATCTTGCTGCACTAAGGATCATCAGGCTTGGATATGATAATAAATATACGACTATAACAAGGCTATTCAAGGACTGCCAGATTTTATGGAAACTAGAACAGATGTAAATAGTCCCTAAAAACATTAAAAAGCCTCAAAATGAGCTTCAAAGTCTTTAGTCGTATAGAACAGATAATCCTAGTATCATGGAAATTAGAGCTAACATGCACTCGGATCGCTTCGTCTTCTGAAGTCGCCAGAAGTTGCTTTACGAGGAAACTTCCGGCGACCTCAGAAAACTAAGCGCTCCGAGTGCCATCCCACCTGCGGGAAGCAGGGGAAGGCAGTTCAGGGAGATTAGTCACCCCCAAAGAAGAGGAGATTTGTCGCCAGGCGACTAATCTCCCGAATCTGAGCATGTGTCTCTGCCCTAATACATATGAAAAACCTCAAAATGAGTCTTTATTTGTAGAGAACAGAATGATTTGCTTTTTAACCTGCCAATCAGTCACAGATATGAACATCGACCAATTAGGGACACCCACTTAAGTGTTTAAAAATACGAGGATTCATAAGGCAATAAGGGTGCAGAGTGAAAAAATAGCTTGGAAGTCCCTTTTTATACTACATATATTCATCCAACTGGAGTTATTTGGTCTTTTTGACTTTAAGTTCTTCTACAAGTGCAATGAAGACCCAAAACTATAATATGCCCCATGTTTATTCATCCATAAGCAGAAGAACCTTTATGTACTGAAAACCTTTGCGATGCAAATGCAATGGTGTCATCCAAAGTAAGTAAAGGCGATGGTGTGGTGTAGTCTGGAAAGAAATGAATACCTAAAAACTGAAAGATGTTTGTAGGGCCTTTAAATATTAATAAATAAATAAAATAAACGACACAAATATAATGTTTGGTCAAGATCTCCTATTGTGCCTTATATATTAATGGACATTCAATCGACCTGCTCTTTCTATTTATTGGGCCTTCTCTAGATCCACCTGGAGGCAAGCCACATTCCTGATCACTGAGCGATATGTTTGGCATCTTGAATAGAGTATAAAGCATTCACAAATAGGCTTTGAGGGCTTGTTTACTAAAGGGAACAAGTTGCAGAAAATCTCAAAAGCATCATGCTTTTTTTACCTTACTTTCCCATTTTTGTGCCTAACAGGTGCCTTGCGCCTCTGGTAAGAGTTGCACCCAACAAAGAATATCACTTTAGCTAGAACAATTGATGCTCTCAATGTAAGTGCATCCCATGGACATCAATATGCACATTCCTTACTGGCCCACCAAATAGGAGTTTTTATGGGCACAAAAATCATCCAGAACCAAGGCAGTCATTAAAGGACAACTAAACTATAATTAATAGCTTATCCTCACAACAGAGCCCGCCCTGCCTTCTCCAGAACTGCATTATTGGGAACTCCTAACATTTTCCTATTTGCTGTACCTGATTATAAAAATTTAAGTAGGAGAGGAAGTTTATTGGGCACCATCTTGTGTGGATCAGGTCTTCTCTGTAATCTTCCAGCAGTTGAAGTCCATTTGGATCTGGCTTCAGCGGTGCATTCTTGGTGTCAGTGATCACAGAGACAAGGACCTGAAGCAGTGCAAGAGGCATCTATCTACCAACACCAATGCATTAGTCTGCTTTTTGGATAGACCAGGAGGTTTATGGGCTCCCCAGTATTAACAAGAGCTTTGTACAACACTCTTCATTGTGCCTTTTTCAAGATCAATGGTTCCTCTAAGCCACACAAAAATGTTAAGGCCAGCACACAAAATAATGTCTTGTGCATTCAAACAATGCTGTACAAAAACACATGATTTAGTTCTTATTCTGACCCACCCATTTCTCCACCCACCCATGAGTGCAAAGGATATATTTTATGCATATGGATTTAAAAGCGCACACAAAATATATTTCTTTCACATACATGTATGAATTTTCTAGATAAGGGATTTTTTCGTAATAGTATCACTGAAACGTCAATTAAACTGAATAGGATTAATATTTTTGGCTCAAGTACAAGGTACTGTTTTTATTATTATAGAGGCAAAGAAAATATTTTTTTTAAATGTAATTATTTGATTAAAAAGCAGTCTCTGAGTGATTGGCAATCTGTAATTCGGGTTTTCTGATAACAGATTCAATACAGGCACAACCAAAAGTAAATTAGAGGGAACATGTGCCAAGACAGACAAAACTGGAGCAACGTACAGAGTAGTAAATGAACTCTAATGCGTGTGTCAATGGTAAATCATTTTCCATGAGTGATCAGTAATTACTTTTAACACCATAATTAATGTATCTCTAGAGATTATATAAATCACTTTCTTTGAAAAGGTTTTATGTTTTCCATAAAAAATACGTTAATGGGTTGTTTTTGGCCTGCTCCTCAAAAAAATTTTCAAATGATAACAATTCCGAGTGTTTGGATTACATTGAGCTCATAAATCTGCTGTACATGCATCATGGAATTTACATTGCACCTTTATCAAGTCAACACAATAGAGAAAAAGGAACCGGCATTCTCCCATCTGTCCAACGTATTTCCTGCTGGAGAATAGGCCTTTTATCTGTGGGCACCGCTGTGATATCCGAATATCTGGTTCCAGCTACGTATGCAGTATGTAAAGGCAGGGAGACCAGTGGGCATACTGTGTAATGAATGGATGGGATCATTGAAGTAAAATATAAAATTTCCTACCAGGCCCGGACTGGCAATCTGTGGGTTCTGGCAAATGCCAGAGGGGCTTCTGTAAGGTCCCATAGACAGTCACTATTTAGTGGGCTTGTGGAGGACTAGTTGGGCCTCTGTGCTCCTGAAATACCAGAGTCTCCCAGTCCAGACCAGTCTCCCACTGCTCCAATAATAGTTTGCATTGTCAAAAACCAAGTGGCCTGAAATCCAGAAAAGGGTCTAGGGCCATAATTTTAGACTGGGAGGGTTTGCAAAAAGATTACCTGTCCCGTTACAAGTAGTTGCATCAAAAAAAAGTGGTCTAGGGCAATATAAAATATAAATTCAGCAGTGATATTTATAGGTACTAAGACAAGATTCATATATGACTAATTTATATTTTGGCTGTACCATTTTTCAGATACCATAAAAATCTAGTGTACCTAATCTGAATACCCCAGCAGTATTTTGCAAAGCTGCTGATATTAATCTTTCTTGGAGCCAAAGTTTCACCTGTCTTTAGTAGAGTATTAGGCGCGGCGTTAAGAGCAGACAAAGGGTAAACATTGACACAATTTATGCAGCCATATAGACCCTAATTGTCTGGCTTATGTTTCATCTTTTTTAATATGGGAGTCATGTGTAGGCATTAGCTTGCATGCTCTCCCACTATTTAGTTATTGCAAAAACTGCATCAATGTCAGGTATACAGGGTTCATGGTGTACAGTTCCCATAGCACTGTTTCTTTAATCTTAGGGTCAGTCCACATGAGCAGATTCGGGGAGATTAGTCTCCCCATCGACAAATCGCCTCTTCTTCGGGGCGACAATCTCCCCGAACCTGCGCCTGCGGAGATTTTCATTTTAGCCATTGGAGGGCAGGGGGAAGGCTGTTCTGGGATATTGTCGCCCCGAAGAAGAGGCCATTGGTCGCCCGGGCGACTAATCTACCCGAATCTGCTCGTGTGGACTGACCCTTATTAGTAAAGGTTGTGTGTCCCCACATATGTACTGAGCTGGAAAGTACATTGTTTAAAGCTTGTGTATACGATGCTTTCTACTAGGATTTTTCTATTTTTAAGGTACATTGCTTGGAGACTATGGGCAAATGTTACAGTCCGCATGGTGGTTATGCACCTGTAACCCACAATAACTCGTTTTATTTTTATTATGTAACCTGGAACCCATTGACCGCCATGCCCATCAACTCTGACAGTGTTCATGAAGTTCTGTAGTAACTTTCTTTCCATCTGTCTTGTACACAATCTACTTGTAGGTCACAAGGAAATTCCATATAGCCGGAGAAGGGAAATAGTTAATTCCTTTCAAATTCAATACCCCCCACTTCCCATCCCCACCCTATGAGAACAGGAAATTTAAAAGGAAAAGCTTTCCCGAGTCCAGCAGCTGGGAACGAGGGATCCTGGAACAATATATACACTGGGACTGACAATAAAATAATCTCCCCATCCCCCCCAACAGAGGAAACAAGTGAGACACTTCTTCTTCAAATGGCAGAAAAACAAGGGGGAGCTGCATATTAGGCTTAGAAAGATGTTATTAATATAATTGCGGTGAAAGATTGTTAATAAATTGCACAATGCATGGCCGCAATTATAGCATGTTTTAAAAAGCTCAGACGACCCAGTGTATCAAGGTAGAAATGGAATGTGCTTAAAGGAGAACTAAACCCTCCCATTGCCCCCCTCCACTGCCCCCCTCTCCCCTGCACAGTCTTAACCCTGAATTCTTTCCCCTCTAGAAATAGAAACTGTAAATGCAGAGTGAGCACAGCTGAGCTCATGGGCGCCATCTTCTTCTCTTCGGTGATCTTTGTGTCTTCTTTCTCCCCTTCGGCAACGTCTGCCTCTTTCGGCGCATGCGCAGTTGTCGCGAACCAGAAGAATTCAGGGGTAAGAATGAAGAATGTGCAGGTGGGAAGCAGGGAGGGGGGCCAATGAGTGGGGGAAATGGGGGTTTAGTTCTCCTTTAAATGGTCATTAGGTGCATATGCTTAAGGTTTATTAGATATACAAGGTGTGTGCTTAGTAGGTCTTTGGGTGCATGATGTGTGCAATTGCAGAAGATGTCCTATCATGCTCAATGCTTGTCTTAAAAAAACTGCTAGTGTCCTACTGTAGATGAAGGCACTCTTCTGGAATCACATGACTACTGGTGGCCTGTAGAACTGGTTTTAGGGAAAGAAAAACACAGCATCTAACCAGTTTTCCCAAAGTATAAATATATAAAACAAATAGCCTTCACAATTCAGGTAAAACATATTCAACTCCATGGCCCATTTATTGACAGGTGAGATCTTTTGCTGTTCCAGTGTCGTGTAAATGTAGGCCTTTATGCAAGTGATGTTAGGATTTTGTCAGAAAAACAAGCTGGGACATTTACTCTGTCTTTCAGTCTAATAAGCTCCTGGGCAGCAGTCTGTATATCCACCTAATCGTCAATGTTTTAATTTATCTTGCAAAAAAATAGGTTCTCATTATAGAAGTGTAAAGTGTGAGCTCTGCAGCCCTGTCAGCTCTACAATCAAGGTCAACCATTTCCCCATTATTTTGCTTTTGGATGTAGAGCACTGGTCCCTCACAACTTACTCATTGTAGGGTACATTGACCAATTACATCATTGTTTTGCTTACTTAAGATCACATTAGCTGCTGATATTGATTTCCCTTTTAACCCAGATTGTTTAAAGGCTATATTTGTCATTACTGAAATACATTATTTGTTGCCTACAATGACCTTGACCTGAATATTGATTGTGCAGCTCATGGACTTGCCTAGACTTGGCCTGTTCTGATTTTCTGCCTTACTCATTCACTTCTATCCATGGCTTTGTTTTGGCTCTGTCACCTTGCAGTTGTGCCCTAGGGGCTGTCAGAACATGATCGATCATATTACGGTGGTAATAAAAAAACCACACTTACAACTTACTGTACTTGTACTAAAAATCTTTCATAACTGTTATTGATGCTCAATATGGACCCATGTAACAGCTCAAACATACACTATCCAATATTGCTCCAGGCTCTCTTCCCATGTGAAGCATATGTTTAGCCAATCTCCTTGTGGGTTGGAATAATTCAAAAGTTTTCATTCTAGTTCTACGCTTTAGTTAAAGGGGATATGTTCCTATACAAAAACCTTTAATATGTTATAGATAAACCTATTCTAAGCAACTTTTCATTTGGTAACCATTATTTATTTTAGGGTTTTCAATTATTAGTAATGATGGCCGAAAAATTCGAAAAATCGCGAAATCGGAAAGTTCCCGAAAAAATCATGCAAATCGGACGTTTTCAAGCAAAAATCATGAATTTAGAAGGATTCCACTAAAATCTAAAAAAATTGTGAAATTTGAAGGATTACACTCAAAAATCATAAATTTGAAGGTTTTCACCAAAAAATCGTGAAAATCGGATGTTTCACTCAAAAATCGTGAAATTTGAAGGTTTTCACAAAAAAAACGTGAAATTTGAAGGATTTCACTCAAAAATCAGGAAATTTAAAAGGTTTTCACTAAAAAATCTGACATTGTCACGAAAAAATCGTGAAAATCAGAAACTGGCGCCGGCAAATTTTCAGCAGCGAATTTTCCCGGGAGATTTGCGAATTTATTCGCTGGCGGCATAACGCGGAAATTTGCTGTGAATTCGTGCCAGGCGAATTTATTCGCCCATCACTAATTATTAGCTGTCCCAGGGTTCTTTATTCCAGCCTACAGCAAGAAGTATAAATTAGGGATGCACCAAATCCAGGATTCGGCCAGGATTCTGCCATTTTCAGCAGGATTCGGAAGCGCCCTAATCTGAATCCTTAAAATCATGTGACTTTTTGTCACAAAACAAGGAAGTATGGGTCTCTTTTTCCCACCCTCTCACTGATTTGCATATGCAAATTGGGGTTTGGTATTCAGCCGAATCTTTCACAAAGGATTCGGGAGTTCAGCCAAAATAGTTTGCTATCAGGATAGAGGAACATCAGGATGGCTGAAACTTATTTTAGCAAAACAAAAAAAAAAAAGCAGACTGGCAGTAACTCAATTTCTCCATCTTGAGCCATGAAACCTATTACTGGCTAAAACATGGGTATTAAGCTGGATGATTAGTGATGGGCAAATTTGCTTCGCAGAAAAATTTGCGAAACGGCGAAAAATTAGCGAAACAGCGAATTTGACGTTTAACATTTTTGACGCTGGCAAATTTTCGCAGCCGTTTTGCAAATTTATTCGCCGGCGGCAAAGCGCGCAAATTCGCCGCATATTTGCGCCTGGTGAACAAATTCGGCCCATCAATATGGATGATGATGTGATACCGTTTGCATCTTATCTTCATTTCTAATGTTTTTTAAACAATATGCAAGTGTATTCTTACACAAAAGAAGGAGAATGATGGCCAGTGCACTCTTTGTCTTTAAAAAAAATTATTACAAAAAAATGAGGCGTTAGTACCACACTTTGGCCACAATATGTAAACTCACGTGTCACCTCTTTCTCCGTTTTGTGTACAAATAATGCATCTTTATAGTTTGTAGCAGCTGGTCAACTCCAGAGTGTGGGTTAGAACGTGCGCTGGCACAAGGGTGCTTCTAGCAGCTGGTCAATGCCACAGCGTGGGTTACACTGAGCACTGGTGATTTCTTTCTGTGTTCTGCATTTCTATTCTTCCTGAATATGAAAATTCCCTCTGGTAGCCAGGGGCAGTGAATTCAATAACCAGATTCTCATCCTAGCTTTTTATTGGTAATAATTGCGTCATTTACCCTTTTTATTACACCCTTTTTCATCTTTCAGTCTGCCATTCAAACCAATGCCTGGTTGCTATGGTACTGTAAGTGGCACATAAACCAGCTTACAATCCAACCTGGAATGCTAGACAACATATAAAACCACATATAAAAAATGCCTTCACAAAGAAAATGAAGAACAGATGCATTATAGCCACAGAATATCACTATGGGGCACATTAACTAAGGGTCGAAGTGAATTTTCGAATTAAAAAATGTTGAATTTCGAAGTATTTTTTGGGTCCTTCGACCATCGAATAGGCCAAATTCGACTTCGACTCGAATTGAAAATATTCGACCATTCGAAAATCTGTCTCTTTAAAAAACTTCGACTTCGCCACCTTAAACCTGCCGAATTGCTATATTAGCCTATGGGGACCTCCTACAACCTATAGCCAAAGTTTGGCTAAGTTTTAAAAAGTCGAAGTATTTTTTTTGAAAATCATTCGATCGATTAAATCGTTCGAATCGTAATATGGACATATTCAAAGTCAGAGATTTTATACATCGTAAGATCGTACTTTGAATCAAACGATTCGAACGATTTTATCGTATGATCGTACGATTTTCCCAAAAAATCCTTTGACTTGAAACAATTTAGCAAAACACACAGGAGGTCCCCCATAGGCTAAACAGCAATTCGGCAGGTTTAAGTTGGCGAAGTATTGAAGTCGAAGTTTTTTAAAGAGACAGTACTTCGATTATCGAATGGTCGAATAGTCGAACAATTTTTACTTTGAATCGAAGTCGAAGTAAATTCAAAGTCGTAGTGTCCTATTCGATGGTCGAAAGTATCCAAAAAATTTTTTACTTCGAAAATTCTCTCGAATTCACTTACCTTGATAAATCTGCCCCTATGTGTCCAAACTTTTAGCTTCTGTGGGCCACATTGGAAGAAGAAAATTTTTCTGGGGCCACACTCAAAATACACACAAACACTAACGCCAGCTTTTGATTTCTTTTATTGTAAAAGAAAAGAGGGTATCGTCAACCTAGTGGGATTATAAGACATTGTGTTTGAGAAACTAATGTTTCAATAACTGGGTCAATGGAAGAACACTTTTACATTTTTTCAGGGGACCAGAAAAAAATGGTGTAAAATCCAGGAAAATGTAAAATCAGGGAAATATATTATGCATGATATATTGGTGGGACCACAAAACAACAACGTAAAACGAGGCTTGAAATCAGGGGATGTAAAATGAGGCTTCTACTGTAGTTGCAATTCTCAGTGAATTCTCAAGGTGCTCATCAGATAATTTGGTTCTAATTTTACTCTTAGGATGTTCATTCTTGAAAAACGTTGCTTACAAATGTAGGCGCTGCATATATCCCTAGCATAGTGGGCGATGCCGCTGAAGAATGCTTACCTGCCTTTGTAAATAACCGAACGCTCACTTGTTAATCACTTTTCCTGCTCTAGGAAGCCACACACCGCGCACACCATGTAAAATTTAAATCACAAATGCACACAATTAGTGACCGCCTACATACGCTCTCTGTACATGACATTGCAACATGATTTTCTGGATTGGCGGAAGTTCAAGCTGGGCCGCATTCATATTCATCCTGGGCCGCGGGTTGGACACCCCTTATCTAAATCATTCTGAAAATTATTTTTAATTCAAACTACTCTTTTAAAGGGGCAGATTTATCAAGGGACGAATTTTAAAGTTGAAAATACTTCGAAATTTGACCATCGAATTGAATTACTTCGAATATCAAAGTCGAAGTTTTTTTTCATCGAATTAGGCCATTTGCGGTCGAAGTAAAATCGTTTCAAAGATTCAAAGGATTTCAGCCATCGATCGAACGATTTTTCTTCGACTTCAAAAAACTGCTCTTGAAGGTCCCCATAGGCTAACATAGCACTTCGGCAGGTTTAATTTGGCGAAGTATTGAAGTCGAAGTTTTTTTAAAGAGACAGTACTTCGATTATCAAATGGTCGAATATTCAAACTATTTTACTTCAAATCGAATTAGAAGTCGAAGTCGTAGTATCCTATTCGATGGTCGAAGTAGCCAAAAAATTACTTTGAATTTCGAATTTTTTGACTTCGAAAATTCCCTCGAATTCACTTCGACCCTTGAAAAATCTCTTATGCCAATTGTTTCTATAAGGCACTTTGTAGGAGAAGCTTGTAGGCAAGGCAGATCTAGCATTATGCTAATCAAAGGAAAACAAGGTACAAAACATATATAAACTATAAATATTTGGGCCACTGAGGTCCATGTCCTCTCATTTATTGACGCAAGCAGATCTGGCAGTACATGGACAATATTAGCCTGTTGTTTGTTGCCGCAACTAAGTAATTGTCCATTTCCCGGCACAAACATGTGTCACATGAAATGATGGTAGAGAAATCAATACAGTCTATCACCTTAGCCCAGTCTGACCTCTCTTAATTGGTGTTAAAGCCCAACACTTGCTTTATAGTGTAGGATAAGGGTGAACGTGTACCTAGGGTCTAATTAGGATCCTTTTTATTCAATCTGTGTTTACTTTATTGTATTTTTCTCTAGTGTCACTAATAAAAGGTATGTTCATTGTGAAAGTAACACAATTCACATTCATTAGTATATTAATGCAATGCATATACAGCACGGAAGGTCTTTATTTGTGATCCTGAATATTCACTCCTATACAGCTCAGTTACGATAAAGCTTTTGTCACTTCAAGTGCCCCACTTGGCTATTAGTCTAGACAGGACCTTACTGCCTCCGCCTATAGGGATTACTGACTGCAGCAAGCCTGCTTTGTTTGTCATCTTTGCCTTTCTTTAATTTCACAGTTATTTTATACCCATTTATAGTTTGCTGTTTTTTATATGGCAGATGCTTATTTTGGGATATACCATCTTGCATTTCCCTTTAGAAATACAGTTGTGTATATATATATATATATATATATATATATATATATATATATATATATATATATATATATATATATAGTAAATGGTATGGAAATATTATTCCTTAGGCAGATAAGAATTTTGTGTTTATATATTTATGGTAAATGTTATGAAAATATTATTTCTTAGGCAGATAAGGACTTTATTTAAGAATAAAGAATTTAATAATTTCATAATTATTTTTCAGGTTAATAGTCCCTCTTCCCTTCCAAAATTTGTGCAGGTGGCGAGGACTGCTTGGAGACATAAGCAGGGCTGAATTTCTGTGTGCCATTTGATATATGTATATATATTTATATATATATATATATATATATATATATATATATATATATATATATATATATATATATATATATTAATTAAAAAGCCCTGCGAGTGCGGTCTGTTTTGTGGAATGAATACTATATTAGAGATGCACCGAATCCACTTTTTTTGATTCGGCGAACCCCTGAAACGTTCGCGAAAGATTCGGCCGTATACCGAATCAAATCATGATTCATTATCCTAATTTGCATATGCATATCATTTAACTACTTATATTTGGAATTTTCAAGGGAGTTCTGGGTTTCAGACTTTGTACAATATTTAGTGTAAAAAGGTGTGGTCCAAAAAGAGGTGCTGAATCCAAATCCTGCAGAAAAAGGGCGAATCCCGAACCGAATCCTGGATTTGGTGCATATATATATATATATAGAGAGAGAGAGCAAGCGAGAGAGATACAGTATATTATAGAAGTATTGGGCTTGTGACAAACTGGTAGCAGTACTACCTCCCTTAAAACTGCTGCTGGGTACAAAATTATACAAACTCTAGGGGGCAGATTTATCAAAGGTCGAGGTGAATTTTTGAATGAAAAAAATTCTAATTTTGAGCTATTTTTTGTGTACTTCGACTAGGGAATAGTCCAAATTCGATTCAAATTTGAAAAAAATTAAAAAATTTGAATATCGAAATTTATCATGTACTTACTCATTCGCCATCTAAAACCTGCCGAATTGCTGTTTTAGCCTATAGGGGACCTCCTAGAACTTATTTGGAGTCAATTGGCGGACTTTGAATCGAATTCGATCGAATGTGCTATTTCTTCGATTCATGCGATCCAAATTCGGCCGAATACGGACCTATTCCATCGAAAACGGACCTATTTGACCAAAAAAAAACTTTTTTCAATTCGAAATTCGACCCTTGATAAAAATGCCTCCAAAACACAGTACTCCCAGAAAATTCCAAATATAAGTGGTTAAATGATGCATGAATAAGTCATCAGGTCACCTCTTGGTTCCCTTCTATAAGACTGTTCTCTTTTTCATCAATTACAAGCCATTTATTATTTTAAATAGATTTCTTTTGTTACGCAAAACTAACTGTCTGCGTTCTGGGACAGGAAAATGACTTGCATTGATCACAATGTAAAGAAGAGCCATAAACAATTCAGCCATCTGGCAGTCCCGTAATTAACATTGAGGCATGGAAGTTGCTAAATGCTGATTAATGGGCTCTAATGCATTGCTGTTAAATGTGGCCCATTAAGGAAAAGATAATGAAATTCATCTATCTGAAAAATAATAATAAGCCCCTATCATCATATATATATATATATATATATATATATATATATATATATATATATATATATATATATATATATATATATATATATATATATATATATACATCCTACAACGTCCTGTAATTAAAGCTATAGTTTGGAATGCTTTATGTTTAAAGCAATGTTATTTAAAATATCCTGAAAATATAAATGTACTAGAATGTATATACTATATAAAGAACAATATACCCCCAAATAATATCAGATATGAAACCTCAGTCAAGTACTGTGACCTGTATAAAGGCTCTCAGCCTTCTAACTTCTTTGTAAGCTTTTTAAGCTACAGCAAGGAGTTACATTACGGCCCAGATCAATAAATATTCATATATTAAATGGAAAAACTGTAATGACCTCAAACATTTATTTAATAGCCCATATCTCTACAGTCATTCCTTGCATTAAGATGAAAACACATTATTATTATATGTTCTCATATACTTATATTATTGACCAATAAAATATAAGTATATGAAAATAATTATATTCAATTACATACAGAGGCATACCATATGTTCCCCTTAATTTGACACCAAACACAGCACTAATATCCAATTTAAAATAGATATTCTGAGCCTTCCACGTACTGTAAGTCTTCGGCTGGATAAGGATTAGCTAACTCATGGGTAAGCAAAACTGCAAATGTTAAGCATCTCTTTTAGTTGGGTGATGGACTGCTTCTTTCCAAACACCAAGAAGCATCTCTATTGAAGGCCTTGCAATTAAGAATGATAATTATGCATACAAATTAACAGGAATGAGTTCATATATCTTGGACAGAACATTGATGGATGGGAGATGTTAAAAATGACGAATGGCCTTGAAGAAAACAGAGTGGGGGAAGGAAAAGACATTGTTTTGCCCCTGGTCAATAATACTTTGTGTAATGGGCTGCCTGTATGCATTGTGGGAGGAGACTACGTAAATCACATTTAGATGAAGGAAGGATAGGTCACTGTGAGATGCAATATATCTCCATCAGCCCTCATAAATACATTAAATGGCATGTAATGATAATGAGGCATTTATACCTCTAAATGGTTTCTTCCGTAAAGCGCGAAGGCTGGTTATGGTACCATATGTTTTCTTGTATCTCAATTTGTAGCCCTTTAAAAATAATAAAAATGTTCATGATTACACATATAGGGGCAAATTTACTTAAGGTCGAATATCGAGGGTTAATTAACCCTCGATATTCGACTGCCGAATTGACATCCTTCGACTTCGAATATCGAAGTCGATGGATTTACCGCAATTCGTTCGATCGAACGAAAAATCGTTCGATCGAACGATTAAATCCTTTGAATCGTTCGATTTTTGTTCGACCAAAAAAAGATAGCTAAGCCTATGGGGACCTTACCCATAGGCTAACTTTGACTTCGGTAGCTTTTAGGTGGTGAATTAGGGGGTCGAAGTTTTTTTTTAAAGAGACAGTACTTCGACTATCGAATGGTCGAATAGTCTAATGATTTTTAGTTCGAAAGTCGTAGTCGAAGGTCGAAGTAGCCACATTCGAAATTCGAAGTTTTTTTTCTTCTATTCCTTCACTTGAGCTAAGTAAATGGGCCCCGTAATGTATAAGTATACATAAAGGCATAAATATATATATCATAAACATAATTATAAATAAAGGAAATAAAATATTAAACTATGAAAAACAAATTCAACGCAAAATGAACTACATTTGCCAGAATATGCCACCCAACAATCTCAGATGAAGTTGACTTTTACTAGAATTTTAATTTCATTGTCATTTATTCTCTCCTCTCCCACATTTAGGGGTTTATTTATCAAAATCCAAAGATATCAGAGTATTTTCTGAAAACGACTCCGACCAAATCTGCACAGGTTTTTTTTCCCTTATTTATCAATACATTTTTCCGAAAATTTCCTGTATGGGAATACCTGGATGGGATTGCATGGGATGGTGCATGGGACAATGTAATCTATCCCATGCACCAACAGTTAGCAGTAAAAACTTCTCACATCATATTGAAATCGTTGCAAGCATAATGAGATCTCAAGCCAATAATTCTTTTGCAGTCCCAACATCTTTTTTCTTTTAAAAATGCTTTGTGTTTAGCCCCCACAAGTAATATTGTAGGGCCCTTTCATATTTACCCCTTAGAAACTAATTATAACTAAATGAAAAATATAATATTTCATTTTAACAGTTATGTTTAACTTTTTTTTTATTGTCTTTCTCAAATTAGTATCCAGAAACAACAGCATGCAAATGCAACACAAATACAAAGCGATACAAGTCTGAATATAGAATTATTTCCAAGCAGTAATAAATCATCAAGACATTTTTGTGAAACAATTCCTGCTTACTGCCAGATACTCATTGAAAGGCTTTTTATATTATCTAGGCTGTGAGCAGTAGTAAAACCAAAATACACCACTTCTAAAACTGCAGTACTAGGGATTGCTTTCGGAATCTTTGATACTGGTTAGTCCAGACTAATACTTGGGGGCACATTTACTATGGGTCGAATATCGAGGGTTAATTAACCCTCGATATTCGACCATCGAAGTTAAATCCTTCGACTTCAAATATCGAAGTCGAAGGATTTACCAGAATTCTATCGAACGATCGAAGGAAAAATCGTTCGATCAAACGATTTTTCCTTCGATCAGAAATTGCTAGGAAAGCTTATGGGGACCTTCCCCATAGGCTAACATTGTACCTCGGTAGGTTTTAGGTGGCAAAGTAGGTGGTCGAAGTTTTTTTAAAGAGACAGTACTTCGACTATCGAATGGTCGAATAGTCGACTCATTTTTAGTTTGAAAAGCTCGATCCGAAGTCAAAGTCGAAGTAGCCAATTCGATGGTCGAAGTAGCCAAAAAAAATACTTCTAAATTCAAAGTATTTTTCATTCTAATCCTTCACTCGAGCTAAGTAAATGTGCCCCTTAATATTCTGGACTGACACACACACTACCATAAAGGCAATGCATATCAGATGCTTCAAAATGTCCGTCCCTGTATTTTGCTGCAAGTTCCATATTCTGTTTGATGAGGGAGGACATGAGATACCGTTTTATTCACACATCATAATATTTTTTTGGCGTGTATGTGGCAGGGTTAAAGTTTATAATTTTGGATTGCTAGTTACAAACACTGATAAGAATTTTCCGTATTCTAAATTGTGGGAATAGGTGTGGCCACCAAAGCGGAGCTATTTCATCAAGGGACGTTAATGACCTATCTGTATGATTTTGGATTACATGAGTAGCCATCAGGGCTGCCATCAGGGGGGCACAGGGGGTACAAGTGTAATGGGCCCGGGCCTGAAGAGAGCTTGGCTGTGCTGCACTTTTTGAAATAGCCGGGCCCACTTTGACAGCACCGAAGCCGTGTCGCCTCTCCTGAAGTCCAGAAAAGCCAAAGTGCCGAACAGCTGAAGACCCGAAGCAGCAAAAAGACCCAGAGGAATTTCTGAATCAGCGAAAAGACCCGAAGTCACGAAAACAGCCGAAGTTGAAGTCCTGAAGTGGCGAAAAGACCTGAAGTCACGAAAGGAGACGAAATAGAAGTCGGGAAGCGGCAAAAATAGCTGAAAATCGAAGTCCTGAAGCTACGAGTTCGGTTTTACTGAACACCAATGTATGTTTTTTTATTTTTTTAAACCCCTGGCCAGC
Organism: Xenopus laevis; assembly: GCF_017654675.1. Taxonomy (NCBI): domain Eukaryota; kingdom Metazoa; phylum Chordata; class Amphibia; order Anura; family Pipidae; genus Xenopus; species Xenopus laevis. The sequence continues at coordinate 89,631,518 of NC_054386.1, forward strand.
AATGTATTATTTTAATAGTTTATAGGCCCCTGCCACCAATATTTTGTTAATGGGTGGGCCCTGGCACCAATTTTTTTAAAAAAAAAAAAACTTTTATGGGGGGGAGCCCTGGCCCCAATGTTTTTTTTTTAACTTATAGAGGGGCCCTGGTCACCAATTATTTTTTTTAACTTGTAGGGGGGCGCTGACCACCAATAGCTTTTAATAACTTTATAACTTTTTATGACAAGTCTGTGTGGTCCTTTAACTGTGGTGTGGAGTGGGCGGGATCTGTGGTGGGGCTTGGGGTCTGGGGGGGCAGGGCCCGTAGGCCACAAAAATGTTGTTGTACAGGGCCCCGTGGTTTATAATGGTGACCCTGGTAACCATGATTACTCAGCATGTCCAGTTGTTTTAGAATTACTTTAACTAGATATTCAAGAAGATTCACTTTCCTTCCCCTCAAGACAGTATCATGATTACTAAAACATTACTAAATTCGCCTACTATAGTATAAGCCGAGGTACCTAATTTAACCTCCAAAAACTGGGAAAGCTTATTGACTCGAGTATAAGCTGAGGGTGAGAAATGCAGCAGCTTCTGGTAAGTTTCAATCAAAAAATTGAGGGTTTCTGCTCCCATTGGAGGTGCCGGCTTCTCGTTTTTGGATGCCGGCGACCATTCTTGGACTATTCTTAGACGCCGACGACTATTCTTGGGCGCCGGCGACTATTCTTGGGCGCCGGCGACTATTCTTGGGCGCCGGCGACTATTCTTAGGCGCCGGCGACCGTTGACCCGAGTATAAGCCGAGGTAGAGTTTTTCAGCATATTTTGGGGGCTGAAAAACTTGGCTTATACTCGAGTATATACGGTAGCTCAAATACTATATTTGTCAAACTGTCTACATATTACAGACAAAAGTTTGTCAGAAATGAAACTAATCCTAGTGTACTAATAACCCATGAGTATCCTGTAAGTTTCCCACAAAAGAAATGTATTGCCCCAAATGTGTTAACCTCCTTACAATGTGGAAATTCCCAGGTGCTGTACAAAAGATCATTTGGCAAAAACTATTTAGATACTTGAAAAGAAATGAGTAGACGTACTACGAAACTGAAGCTAAACAAATATGCACTTTGTCATTCCGATTTTACAAAAAGCTATAAAAATATACAAAGTGAAAATAAATGCTTTCTGTTTTGTAATGTCTTTGGGTGATTGTTGGACATAGTGTGATGGAACTACATAGATTATTCTTTTCCTGTGTCTCCTAAGTGTAGATTTTTCCTGCCCCACTAACTAACCAAACATAAATGAGGGTTGTATTAACCTGCCTAACTGATAATTGATCCAGAGGAATGCAAAAATGCCTTATCTTAAAGGGCAAGGAATAGCATTTTTACACTTGGGGAATGGGGATGCCAAAAGTTATGCAGCCCCAAGTGACTACTTTTACTTACCTGACACCACGGGCTGGCGCTACTATCAGCAGAAAACCGCACCAGCCCAGGGTTCTTCTAGCGACCACCATGGAGAGATCCTTTTCCTGCTTCTTTGGATCTTCTCGCAGTTGCGCATGTGCAGTAGAAAGGAAAGCCAGACTTTAATGAAAAAGCCGGCTATTTCGCTCTACTGCGCATGCCTGAAAACCAATGAAGCAGGAAGAGGATCTCTCTGTGGTGCGCACTAGAAAAACCCCAGGTCGTGTGGTTTTCTGCTGATCGGAGCACTGGCCCGGGGTGTCATGTAAGTAAAAAAAATCACTTGGGGGTGCCTAACTATTGGCACCCCGATTGCAAAATGCTATTCCTTTTAATTAAAAGCCTTTCCGATTTGCCACACGGGGTAAAAACTCCTTCCTGACTCCAAGATGACAATGGGACCAGTATTGTACCAGTTTTTCTTCACTTGCTAAAGAAATGTAATCCTTTTTTGGAACTAACATATCTAGCAGTACAACTGAGGAGAGAGAATTCCATAACCTCACAGCTCTCACTGTAAAAAAAACATTATTATTTATTATTATTATTATTATTATTATTATTATTATTATTATTATTATTATTATTATTATTAATAATAATAATTATTATTATTATTTTCTCATATTTATACATAGCTTTTATATCTCTCCTTAAGTGCCTCTTTCCCAGTGTTGCTTTATTGTTTTCAAAATTTGTTTCTGCTTTGAAAAGGGATAATAACGGTCACACAATTGTAAATAGTATAAATAGTATTTTTATGGTAGTTTATGACACTTTTTTCCCTATTTATAAAAAATGAATTTATCTTTATCTCACAACCTTAGCATAACAGATCGAAGCATGATATTTTCTAGTTCATTTACATTTTTTCAAACGTCATATTGCCTTTATAATCCATTCCCAGAACACCTGAAATATCTTGTCAGTCTAAAATATGTGGACTTCAAATGCTTAGTAGTGCCAAGGGATTTTCAGTGATATTATTGTCAATCCTTGAAATTGTAGTTAAATAAGAAACTAAAGGAAGAAAGGCCACATACAGGTAATTTTCTTCTGTTTGTGGTAAGGTTCTTCTCTATGGCTAATGCCACATGTGATGTTTTCTTTGTTGACATAAAAAGCTAACGGAGAAAACTTCAATCTGCCCCGATCTGTCCCAGGTTGTGTGACCATTCCCTAAAATTCACCCATGTGATGCAGATGCAGTTTCTATCAATGCTCACACAACACAGTGTGGATGGGGGAAGACTGGTGTTTTTATGTTGGTGAAGAAATGTGTGGCATTGACCTATGAAAGCATGCAATAAAGACTTCCTAATGCATCCATTAAGCAGCAGAGCTAGCAGTTTCAAGCTGTTGTAGCCTCTGAAACCATATATATTTGGTGGGGAAATGTGCCCTTCCCAGTATATCTCTAAAATCATGTCAGTAGCCCTTTAAAGGGCATGTAAAGGAAAAACAACAAAATCTCATTTTTACTTTCTTTAATAAAAAAGAAACCTATCTCCAATATACCTTACTTAAAAAAATGTGTACCGTTTTTTATAAGAAACCTGACTGTATGCAGTGAAATTCTCCTTTCTGTTACTGCTGTAGATAGGAATTGTCAGATGGTCCCTAACTGCTCTGCAGGGAAACAATCATACTTATGAACAGCAGGGGGAGCCCTTCGCCTTACTTCCCAGCCATGCAGAACGCAAGCAGCTTTGTTTGTTTCCCTGTAGAGCAGTCGGCGACTTATTTTTGCCTTTACATCCCCTTTACTGTTTCCAACTCCAGCTGCAGAGACAAAGATCATGGAGCCAGATTTAAACAGATAAGCTGGGATTTTATTTGGAGGATTATTATGCTGCAGCCACTGGTTCTGCAGAGTTGGAGAAAGTTTGTATTAAACAATACAAAAACTATAAAATGCACATTCGATTACATGACAACACAGACCCAGTGCAGTCTGTATATTCTGATTATTAATCAGTCTTGCTGTATCTGCTTCTGGCAGATATTATTTGACTTGAGCTGTTTTGATAATTTCTGATGATCCCTAAGCAGCCCAGACCACACTGAGCATGTGCACAGTCTTGGTCTTGCAAAGATGTTTAATAATGTTACAAGATGGTGAACCCCCTGTGGCCAACTTTGAAAGCAGAAATCATTTGTTTGATTAGGCTTGTGGTGCAGTAAGTTCATGTTTATGTTTAGTATACAAAATACAGCATTTCTAGCCTTATTCTATTTTAGGCTTTACGTGCCCTTTAATGATAAACCTCTACAATACAGTTCTCCTCCACTTGACCTCATCACCACAATCATCTATGCAGGTAATGCCTTTTAAGGAACTACTGAGAAAATAGGAGGAAAACAAAATGTTATTGTAAACTCCTCATTTTCGAGAATACCATGGCATGTAATTTCCAAAGAAAAAAAGTCCCTGAATTCTTACAGTTAGCTAAGTCTGATTTATAAAAAGATATACATGACTTGTACAAAGTTAACATGCAGTATTTTGATCCCTCTAATTATGCTGTCATACGTATCATAAACATACAATAAAATATATTCTACTTTAGTAAAAAAGACTGTCTTCATTAGGGCAATGTCAAATGGTAGAGCTATCATTATTCCCTACTGCAACAGTTAGGCCCTTAGCAGAAATGAATGTACTACTCTGAAAATCAGCTTCAGGTTTCTTATCACTACTATTAAAGGAGAAGGAAACCTACTGAAGCTGTTTATTGCCAATAGATTAGCCACAATAGTGCAAACTATAACACTATATTTATTCTGCAGAATGCTTTACCATACCTGAGTAAACAGCTCTTGAAGTGTTCTCTGTTTGTTCAGGATAGCAACTGCCACATTGGCTTGGTGTGACGTCACTTCCTGCCTGAGTCTCTCACTCATAGCTCTGGGCACAGATTACAGCAGGAAGGGGAGGAGGGAGGGGGGAGGAGCAAACCGAGCATGCTCAAGGTCGTGCCCTGGAGGTTTAAGCTGAAAACAGGAAGTCTGATACAGAAGCCCATGAGTACACAATAGAAGGAAAGAAACGCTGTGTTTCTTTGGACAGAGGACTCAGAGCAGCATTACTTTGAGGGTTTACTGGTGTATTTATATAGACCTTTCTGATAAAGCTGACTTAATTTTTGCCTTTCCTTCTCCTTTAACATATTCAAATAGTTCAAGGGACCCCCGCCATTGACTTCTACATGAACAAGGCAGGTTTTAGGTGGAGAATAGTCGAATTAGAAATGTTTCCAGGGTCGAGTTGTGATCAATTTCACATTGAAATTGAAGTTGGTGGTTTTACATTCAAATTTATGAGTTTTGACCCAAAAATAATTCTAACTTTATCATGAGCACCTTATTAAATCTGCCTCATAATGTGAGCAAAGCAGATCTACTTAGAATTCTTCTGTACATAGAAATCTTAGACCTGAAATAAGCAGTCTGCATTTGCCAAAAGCGCATTTGATTTCCTTCCACACTAGTTAATAGGAGCTACTGTGCAGTGCTGTCTTAGCATTATGGCCCCTAATTTAATAAGCAAATCTCATTTGAGTGATGAGTGGATTGAATGTTCCCAGAAGCCATATGGGGGAAAGGAATGCTATATTTTCTCTTTTGCATTTGAGAATGACCTTTACCCTCATCATAACCTTTTTTTCAGATGGCACCAGTAGGCTTCAGTTTATTGCAATCATGAAAATATTTTTATTTTCTAGATTTTTAAATGCCCAAAATTAAAGTGCTGGCATTTTGCTAAACTGTGCAGGAGTCTGGGAAATAAATCCAGAGAGTGAGGACAGCAAAGAGACTATAAAATATATTTCTTGATAAATATGATACTTATGTTCCCATTATTCTGTGATATACAGTAGTATAAAGAAATATACAGTAGTGGTTTGTTATGATCACTAAAAGCACCATAATTACAATATTGCCACAAGACTTTTTGTATCTCTGGCTTTACTTTCTAAAAAAAAAAAGCAGCACAATGTGGTTTCATGTGTATAATAGCAACCTGGGGTTCTTAGTAAAGGGCAACTCCCTTATTAATAACAATAATAATAATAATAATAACATATAAATATGTATTATTATTATCTGTTTTGGTGTGTGCCTTGCCCAGAGAGCCAACCTGTGTCTTTACATCTTAACAATTAGACACATATCCAGAGGGGTCATTGTTCCATCTGTTGCAGTTAGGAGTTAATGTTCAATAATTTGCGGCAAATTTCCACGTGTCGCCGCCGGTGAATACATTTGTGAAACTCCTGCGAAAATTCACCTGCAAATTCAAAAGAATTTGGACGCACCTTGAAAAAGTCACTTGCGTCAACACTATTCGGACTTATTCACCTGCAAATTCAAAAAATTTGGACGCACATTGAAAAAGTTGCTTGCGTCAAAACCGTTGCGCGTCAACACTATTCGGACTTTAACGCAGCGTCAAAATTGCAGCGGGCGTCAAAATTCGAGTTGTTTGCCGTTTCGTGAATTTCGTGGGAAATTCGCAAACTTTTCAGCAAAACGGGAGAAATTCGCCCATCACTATCACTCATAGCTTTAGACAATTGCTATACCACTGTGGATGTGAATATACTCTACCTTCACTGTGCTGTGCTCTAAATAGACAGAATTTACTGCCTCTTCCACTGCCTATACTTTCTACTTGCCATATGTTTGCTGCAAGAATCCTATTCCCTCAAATTCTCTTCCTGCTCCACTTGCTGCTTTTTGCTTCCAATGAATCAAACCTCACATAACCTTTTGGAATGTTCACTTAAGATGGCTATACACTATAAGATCCGCTGAATTGGAGAGATCTTTCCCTAATATGCTCACCTATGGTGGATGATATCTGACTTTAATCCAATCGTTAGCCCTAAGGCCAAACAATTGGATTACTACAACTGGGATGCCGATGTGGTTCCCGGTCCAACTGGAAAAAGAAACCTGCCCAATCAACATCTAGATGATTTTTGGCCAGATATCAGTTGGGTGGGCCCGTCGAAGGTCCATATAAACTGGCAGACAGGCAGATGGGGAGACACATTTATCAAGGGTCGAATTTTTCTTTAAATTGCATGAATTCGATTTTAAAATTGAATCGAATATGTAAAACTGATGAATTTTACATATTCTCGATCAAAGATTCGGCCGAATACCTAACCGAATCCCAATTATGCAAATTAGGGGCAGGGAAGGAAAAAGTGGCCATTTGTTCTTGCTTTTTGGAAGAAAAACAGCATGGGGGTTCCTTTACTAATATCAATCACATATCTTTGGCATGAGTTAGCTCATAAACATTAAAAATGACAGACATTAATATTATTTAAATATGGTGTGTGTATATAATTATTTAGTAAAGGTAATGACTTTAAGGCATGTTAAAGCAACCACAGCCAGGCTAAACTGAATATGGCCACACATGCCTTGATCTTTATCTCTGCTCTGTGTCTTCTGCCTTCATATGTTGTACTGCTTTACTGGTGGTCCCCCATTAGTATCATGGATAGATTTTCTTTCAGCTGGGTTCAGCAACCTCCTTTCAGTGCTTAGTTGTCAAGTATAAATAATATTGAATTTCTTTATTCAATCACCTCCTGCGCAGTGCAACAATCCTCCTGTATTTAGGTCAATCTCTAAGGCATCGTCTTGCATGCATGAATGAAATAAAATGCTGCTCAGTGAGATAGAGTATGGCGCTGGTCAGTGTTCAAGAAGAGTCATAACAAAGCTTCTTGATGTTCCCGTGCCTAGAAATGAAAACAATAATCAGTGCATAACCTGCTAGATTTGTTATTATAACTACACAGACTCCCTTTTACAAGCCTGTTGGGTGCGGCTGGTTGGTGGTTGTTGATTCAACATTATGGAACAAAAGCAGCCAAACCAGCCGAGTCACTTTAAACAATATGATGGACTGTTATTGGTCGAGGGGGTCGATTTTGTTTTGGTTTTATGGCTCGTACTGGCAATGTGGATTTACTTCCAGATGAACAGGCAAAGGTCCTAGGGATAGAGATCACCCTATGCCAGAGGGCCCTTCAGATAAGCCATTTAGGATTTGCAGGGGTTGCTGCTGTTCTCTACAACTTCACTCATATTGCAAATGTTTCTGAGGGATGTTCCCATTAGTAGAATTATGAGAAAGTATTACAATATATTACCATGCTGTCAGAATGCAGAGAGGTGTAACATGCACCCATTCTAATAAAAGGGCAATATATATATATACCAATGCTCAACATCAATGGAAAAGGTGTATTCATTTTTAATTTTCTGTTATCAACTACAAATAAATCTCTATTTTTACTCTTATAACTACCTGAAAACTGGTATGCTAGTACTATACAGGCATGGGACCAGAATGCTCTAAACCTGGGGTTTTCCAGATAAGGGATCTTTCTGTAATTTAGATCTCGATACTAAGAGGCAGATTTATCAAGGTTCGAATTTAGAGTTCATGGGAGTTTTTTTAAACTCCCATTAACTCCCATGAACTCGAAATTTGACCAGAATTTGACCAACTGCAAATTCGAATCAAATTAGACTCCGAAAAAAAACAAGATTTTCAGGAAGGCTGCAAACAACTCCAAATTGATCACAGGACGTACCAATTCAGCAGGTTAAGGGCTCTTACTCACGCGCGTTTTTACCTGCGCTCCCCTGCGTTCCGTTTTTCGGTGTTCAGCCACAGGGGAGCGCAGGAATAGTCGCATTTCATTTTTTCAAATGGGGCTGTACTCACACAGGCGCATGTAGGCGCCGAACGCAGGAAAAATGCAGCATGTTGCGTCTCAACCTGCGTTCGGCGCCTACACGCACCTGTGTGACTACAGCCCCATTTGAAAAAATGAAATGCATCTATTCTTGCGATCCCCTGCGGCTGAACGCCGAAAAACGGAAAGCAGGGGAGCGCAGGTAAAAACGCGCGTGAATAAGAGCCCTTAAGGTAGCAAATAGTTGAGTTCGAATTCTTAAAGGGCCAATACATGATGAATTTTGAAAATTGAATTCAAACTCGAATTTTAACAATTCCCTAGTCAAATTTGACAGTTTTGCCCGTAAAAACTCGAAAATTCGAATTCAAAATTGCAAATTCAAATTTTCAATACAACCCTTGATATATCTGCCCCTTCGACTATTCAAAAATAATTTAAATAATAAATAAAGCCTATAAAATTTGCTTTTGCCTCCTATAATCAAGTACAAAGTACTATTTTATTATTACAGAGAAAAAAGCAATCATTTTTAAAATTTTGAGTTATTTGGTTATGGTAGATGGCCTTCCCGTAATTTGGAGCTTTCTGGATAATGGGTTTCTGGATAACAGATCCCATTCCTGAACTGAAACATCCCTTTCAAAGCTTTAACAGTTTTACTAGGAAAGGCTTATTAACTGACAACCATTTTCTTCAACAATAATTGCTCAGAAAGACCAAGAAAGATCAAGGAAGGGCAGTGAACATGGACTAGGGGCAGAAGAGAGTTTAACAAGTTCCTGCCCAGCGCCCCCCTATCATTGTGCCATAGGCAGTAGCCTCTTCTGCCTAGCCCTAGTTCTGGCTAGTGATGGGTGAATTTCTCGCGTTTCGGTTTGCCAAAAAATTTGCAAAATGCGAATTTTGACGCCGGCGGCCGGTGACAATTCCGACGCTGGCGACAATAGAATTGTCATCGGCGTCAAATATATTTTGACACCAACGAATTTTCGCCGGTGGCGAAATGCAGAAATTCGCTGCGTATTCGCGCCTGCCGAATAAATTCGCCCACACTTGCCATTGGTGGGGCCAAAATTAGGCTGAACTGGCCAGGGGCATGGCACTATTGCTAACATTTCATAATTGCTAATATTTCACAAGTACTTGGAATATACAAGGTTAAACAAGGCAGTTCAATGGAATTAACTCAAATCTTTTCTCACTACTATAATTCTGCTCATCTGTATAGTGCTATATACACCAACCTACTGCAGCCTCTCTAAACTGCTTCATTCTGGTAATTATATTATAGCTTGTATCTGTTAACCCCAATAACTTTTGTCTGCTATGCCTACTTTGATCTAGTACATCTGTGTGATTATATGTGGACAAGGGATATCTTTATAGCCCCAAATCTTGGTTCTGTTGTTTGTAGCCCTATCCCATGAAATCTGCCTACTTTGATCCCTAATAAATTGATGAATTAATCAGGCTCTGGTGTTCCCAATCAGTTGCATATAAAGTCAGGACCAATATAGGGGATGTCACTAGTGCTAACGTTTTACAAGCAGTTGGAATATGGCAGTTGGTCAAGGCATTGACAAGTATCAAGTCGATTCAACCGTGAAGAATTCAGGATAACAAGAAAACACATTTGGTTACGCCTGGCAGTTACTTTCCAAATGTTTTATTCTGCATTTCTCCTCTTTGCACTTTCATGCTTCCTAAAACATTTTCTCCCACCTCCTCCAACAAGTAACAAAGGTATATCTGGAGCTACAAGTCAGCCCTGCTCTCCTATAATACCAGCCTTTCCCTAGCCAAACAAACATCTTTTACTATATTCATTAACTCCCTTTCTAAAAAAAACCTGCACAACTTTTCTTTACCTTTACCTGTGCATCTGGCACTGCTCAAAATATTGCTGAGCAATTCAAAAACAAAATTGACACTATCAGAAGTGACATTACACAACTGAACCCCCCCTAGACATTCACCACCCTCCGTCCACAGTCTTTTCTGTGCTCCTTCTCTTCCATAACTGATGAGGAAGTCCCAAAATATTTGACTTCTTCTCACCTTATTACTAGGGATGCACCGAATCCACTATTTTTGGATTCGGCCGAACCCTTGAATCCTTCTCGAAAGATTCGGCCGAATACCGAACCGAATCCGAATCCTAATTTGCATATGCAAATTAGGGGTGGGAAGTGGAAAATATTTTTTACGTCCTTGTTTTGTGACAAAAAGTCACATGATTTCCCTCCCCGCCCCTAATTTGCATATGCAAATAAGGATTCGGTTCGGCCTGGCAGAAGGAAAAAAGCCGAATCCTGGCCGAATCCCGAACCGAATCCTGGATTCGGTGCATCCCTACTTATTACGTGCCCACTTGACCCAATTCCTTTCAAACTTCTCCTCAATGCCAATCCCTGTCCTAGTGTAAATACTTAGCACCATAAATAAATTACGTATGTGGAATATTAACATGGAGTATATGACGTAGATATGAAATGCTAAATGCTTTATCTTTATCATGGTACAAATGCAGGCCTGGATCTGGCAAAATTACTTTTTGTGAAAAAACTCATTGGAACTCAATAAATTGGCATAAATACATCCGGAGAAATCACATTTAACATTTCACATTTTAATATAAAGTGCACAATGTCACATGTTACTCTTTCTACAGCAGACTGCATTTTTAGTGACTGCTTCCTTCAATAAAATTTCTATGTATATATTTGCATTCTTACAGCAACAGCACAAGTCATTATTTCACCCTGAGGATATTTTTGGTATAAGAGTTTAATAAACAGATGTTTATGCATTTACACTGCAGGGCTCATTTACTCATGTAAAGCACTAGGGAAAAAATATGCAAATAACTGTTTCTTACCCACAATGCACAGTTTACCCCACAATTTCAGCATAGTAATGTGTTTAGCAACTTGCAGACAATATACCATGGTGCAAGTCAAGTGCATGTAGGGGTATGTTGCACCACTGTTGAAGGTAAAGCAAAGCCCTTGAAACTTTTGGTTTTCTTGGAGGAACTTGGTTACACTACAGTAGTTATACATGTGGGCCCTTTTTCTGTATTTCATGTATGTAAGCACAATGCATTATACAGGTTTTCCCAGACTTTTCAGTTTCCCCATTGCCCACCTTAACCCATAATGAGGTGGTTTCAGACACAGGAAAAACATTTGCTGGAAAACATTGGTGTAGCAGTCATTCAGCTATAGTGTTAGGAATATTTAGGGTGGCAAATGATTTTTCACCCAAACCTTATCCCAACTAGTAGTAATTGGTGAATCTGGGTAGTTTTGCTTTGCCGAATAATTCACGAAACGGTGGAAAAATTTGTGAAACACCGAAAATTCACGAAACGCCGAAATTCGCAAAACGCATTGAAGTCAATGGGCGTCAAAATAATTTCGCACGACAATTTTTGATGCAAGCGTTAATTTTTATATGTGCGACTATTTTGTCCAAATGCATTAAGTCAAATAATTTTAACGCGTGAATATTTTTATGTACGCCAAATTTTTTTTTGTCGCAGCAGCTTTTTCAACGCAGTTTTGCGAAAACATTTGCGGATGGCAAAAGGCAAAAAAATCTACGCAAATCCATGCCTGCCGAATTTATTCGCCCATCACTACCAACTAGCTCTTAAAGTGATACTGACACTAAAAAACTACTTTTTAAAATATGAATGTACATTAAAAGTTACCTATAGGTCATGTGGATTTTTTTTTTTGTAAGTAATTGTTAGTTGAAGTTTCTAAACCTGACTGTTTTGCCAACCTGACTGTCCCATCTCAGCCTTTCAGTTAAAGTTTCTAATGCTAATGGACTGCTGCACAAATATAGCAGCCCCCTAATAAGCATGCAAAGCCAATATTATGATAGATGTAAAAAGGCATAATTTCTGGTGTCAGAATCTCTTTAAGTTGGATGTAACATCCTCTGTGGAGATAAACCAGTGACGTGGCATTTCATGCTGTCTGCATTGCCGCTACTCTATATAAGCAGTTCCTGGTTCACTGCTATTGCTGTTGACACGGATTGTTTTACCTGTTGCTAATCTGGCCACAGGTGATCAGTGTAAGCCATTAGGCTTCCTATATAACCCCCTGCTCTGCACTGATTCATTGGCCAACATAGGTCTATTCTGAGATAGTTCCCGGATTTCGGCCTTGGGCCCCGGTACACATAATCCCGAATGCTCGTGCCCCCATGCGCCAGAGCACTGAGTATTACTTGTACAGGAGTCCCCAGTGCTCATTAGAATGCGGTTGGTCAGCATGCTGCCCCCTTAAATCTTGCCATCCTAGGCCTGGGCTTTTGTGGCCTCTCCACAAAATCTGGCCTGTTCCTGGGTGCGCCTGATCTGCTTTACTGTTCCTGACCTTTGCCTGTCCTTGTCTTTGCTGATTCACTGCCTGAACCAACCTTGCCTGATTACTGACTATTCTTCTGGATCCTGATTCTGTACTGCGCTGACTGTTGGCTAATTGATTCCGGCCTGTTCAACAACTAAACGTAATCTCTCCCCGTTCCTCCTGTCACACTTTCCAGTTTCCTTGCCTGCCCAGAACCATTGCCTTGGCTCTCTCATTTTAAGACCTGGTGGAATCCGAGTAGTGACGAGTGCCTCCCAACATGAAAGGCGGCTGTTATAGGCAGATGCGTGAGGCGTAACCGGAAATTGGGCGTTTGTTCTGGGTTTTGGGATACCGAATGTGACAATGGGCTTTCAGTTGTACAGTAAGTAGAAGAGCAAATAGGTTGTCTCCTCAAATTTCACCCTAGATGACCTTCAGGTTGTGGGTGGCCAGTCCCACAGCTTGGGAATCACTTGCTAAAGGAAACCTGTAAGTAACACCTCTTCAAAGCAGATGTTAATTCCCAGGTCTCTTGAAGACTTGCATTTGATAAAAATAGATTAAACTGACACACTGGCACTAAGTGCAATTTGCAAGCAGCATGTATTTTTTTTTTTTGTAAAGTGATCTTCATAAAAAGTAAAAATTGCAGAGTCTCTTTTAGACAGATCGCAACAGCATTATCTACATAAAACATTATCATGTAATAAACCTTGAGCATGTGGTTACTGGCAGCTGCTATTTAACACATCTATGTCACATAACTAACTAACATGCATAAAGGTAATGTAATGGGTGCAATCTTTGCTACAGGTCCAGTAATGAATAGAAACCAATCAGCAGGTAGCACTCACAACATGATTGATTGCAATGAGTAACTAGACCCAATAGATTTTCTGACATGTGGCTGGATCTATTTATATGTTAAAGGCTGGCAGTTTGGGGTCCCTCCACTCTATTATTCTCCATTTAGTTTGTTGTCCTTTTACATTCCAGTCAATGACTGATGTATACAACATATTATATAATGTCATGCACACCACTAACTGGCTGTTAGTCTCCAGCTGGTCACCTTTCCTATGCCCCTCCAAATATTGCCCATTCTCCTATACTTATAACTCTGCACTTCTACAGCAAAACTCCATTATAGAGCAGGTTTACTATTGCAGGAACAGTGCAAATGTACATGGACCTATGCGTGATATTTGTATGCACCTCAGCAAAGAATAACACTGCGTCTATGTGCCACATAAATAATACTAAATGGGAATGTGTGGACTCTTAACAGGAACTATTGGTGCCTGTTTGCTATGCACACTATTTGCAAATTAAGTTCTCATTATATTAATGAGGAGGGGCCCAACTTAAGTACTTATTGCACAAAAGCATGTGTTTAAATACCTCTTGTGTCTAATGTATTTTATATTGTGCATGGGGGAATATGGGGGATTCTCCAATAGGATCCATTTTATCCAAATAATCCAAATTTTTAAAAATGATTTCCTTTTTCTCTGCAATAATAAAACAGTCATTTGTACTAAGATGTAATTGTTCCTTATTCAAGCCAAAACCAGCCTATTGGGTTTATTTTTCTAGTAGAATTATGGGATAAAGATCCAAATTATGGAAAGATTTGTTATCTGGAAAGCCCCAGGATTAAATACAAAAAAAGTCTAACTGTTTTGGTATTAGGGCTCTTACTCACTAGCGTTCTGACCTGCGCTCCCCTGCGTTCTGTTTTTTGGCGTTCAGCCGCAGGGGAGCGCAGGAATAGACGCATGTCATTATTTCAAATGGGGCTGTACTCACTCAGGCGCGTGTAGGCGCCGAACGCAGGAAAAATGCAGCATGTTGCATCTGAACCTACGTTCGGCGCCTACACGCGCCTGAGTGAGTACAGCCCCATTTGAAATAATGACATGCGTCTATTCCTGCGCTCCCCTGCGGCTGAACGCCAAAAAACGGAACGCAGGGGAGCGCAGGTCAGAACGCTAGTGAGTAAGAGCCCTTAGTTTGCCTGATTATCCCCTTACATTTTTCCTTTTTCAATTGAATGTTTGAACTGGAATCAGTGCATCACCCTGTTCAGTGTAAAAGGATTACCATTGTCATCTTCTCCTAAAAACTTAATTTAATGCTGGATAGTGTTGCAAAGTGCCCTTGCTTTTGTATAGGTACATAAGCCTATTGACATGAAATTTACACCAGATGTCAGTAACAACCAAAGTAATCCACACACACACAAAGATCTCAAAACAAATAAATTCATAAAATAGGTTATGTGTAGTAAAGTGGAATGACACAGAGAATAAGTATTGAACAGGCTTACTGAAATGTATTTAATACTTAGTAGAAAAGCCTTTGTTGGTAATGACTGCTTCAAAAATTACCTCTTCAAGACGCCTCCTGTATGAAGAAACTAGTCTCAGGTGTGATTTTGGCCCCTTCTTCCACACAAACTGACTTCAAATCTTGAAGGTTCTGGGGACCTCTTCTATAAACTCTGATCTTCAGTTCTTTCCACAGATTTTCAATTGGATTCAAGTCGGGTGATAGATTGGGCCATTCTAGCAGCTTTATTTACTGTACTTTCTCTGAAACCAATTGAGAGTTTCCATGGCTGTGTGTTTGGGATCATTGTCTTGCTAAAATGTCCACCTTCTTTCATCTTCAGCATCCTGGTTGCAGCAGATTCTTATCATGAATGTCTCTGTAAATTTTCTGTTCATCCTTCCTTCAATTATATGAAGTCTGCCAGTACCATATGCTTAAACACAGTCCCACACCATGATGTTCCCACCTCCAAACTTCACTGTTCGTATGGTGTTTTTAGGGTGATAGGCAGTGCCATTTCTCCTCCAAACATGGTGTGTGCAATGACATCCAAAGAGTTCAATTTTGGTGTCATCTGACCAGACTGTATTCTCCCAGAATTCCATTTCCTTGTCCTAATGTTGTGCGGCAACTTGAAACGAGCTTCAACATGCTTTTTCTTCAGCATTGGGGTCTTGTGCGGGGAGAGTGCATAAAGCCATGTCGGTTGAGTGTATTACTGATTGTTTTCTATGAAACAACTGTACCTTCTAATTCAAGGTCCTTCTGAAGCTCTCCACAAGTGATCCTCGGCTCTTGGACAATTCTGATTATTATTTTAACTCCTTTGGCAGAAATCTTGCGAGGAGCACCATGTTGTAGCCGATTAAGGGTAGGACTCCACAAGCGTTTTCACGCAATCCGACAAAGCGCTGATCCGTCACAACTGTCAGATGCAGACGCAGCGTGCATGGTCTGCATCTGAAATTCCTATCGCGTATTGCGACACCATGCGACAATTCTATTACTTACCTTATTTTTGTCACATGCAACAAGTCGCATGCATTTTGTCGCAGCACCAGAATCGTTCATGTAGTCCTGCCTTAAAGGTGAAATTATGTTCTTATGGCCCCAGCGGTGCTCACTGGAACATTCAGAAGCTTAGAAATACTTCTGTAACCAATGCCATCAGTATGTACAACAATAAGGTTGCAAAGGTCTTGACAGAGCTCTTTTAGATGCTTCTTGTGTAATACCTTGATAATGAAAATCCTTTTAATAGGTCATCAATTAGGACTAACCTGATGATATTAATTTGCACTGATAGGAGCAGGATTGCTTTTTAAATACTGACAGATTTCAGCAGGTTTCTTAGCTTTCCATACCTTTTTGCACCTCCTTTTCCTTTCAAAATAACATAATTTATGGACTTATTTGTTTCAAGTTCTTTGTATGTGTGGATTACTTTGGTTGTTACCAACATTTGGCAGGCCTGGGATAAGTCAGCTGGGCGCCCAAGGTGCCAACCCTTTCGGGCAGGGCCTTGAGTTCCAGGAGTGCGCATGCACCCACATCAGGAAATGTGCATATGTGCGTGTCAGGAACAGCACATGTGCTCGCGTCCGGAAGATTTTTCAATTCATGAAGGGGGAAGAGAGTAGAGTGCGGCTAAAAGAAGAGTTATGTGCTTGGCGCCCCCCACTTCGTTGCGCCCTAGGCACCTGCCTTTTCTACCTACCCCTAGTTCCGGCACTTACATTTGGGGGCTGATTCACTAAGGGTCGAATATCGAGGGTTAATTAACCCTCGATATTCGACTAGGAACTAAAATCCTTCGAATATCGAAGACGAAGGATTTAGCGCAGATAGTACGATCGAAGGATTATTCCTTCGATCAAGCGATTAAATCCTTCGAATCGAACAATTCGAAGGATTTAAATCCAACGATCGAAGGAATATCCTTCGATCAAAAAAAGTTAGCCAAGCCTATGGGGACCATTCCCCATAAGCTAACATTGACTTCGGTAGCTTTTAGATGCCGAACTAGGGGGTCGAAGTTTTTTTTAAAGAGACAGTACTTCGACTATCGAATGGTCGAATAGTCGAACAATTTTTTTACTTTGAATCCTTCGATTCAAAGTCGTAGTCGTAGTCGAAGGTCGAAGTAGCCCAAAAAAAAACATCGAAATTCAAAGTTTTTTTTACTTCGAATCCTTCACTCGTAGTTAGTGAATCGGCCCCTTGGTGTAAATTTCATGTTAATATCCACATTAGAAATATATTTACTGAGAAAAACGTTGACGTTCAATACTTATTATTATTTTTACTGCTGTATATCAAAACGGCTCCTTTGCTTCTATATTGCTGCATCAAGTGAATGTCTCTGTGGATGCAATTTGCTTCACGCCTACAATTATACTGGATTTCTGTTTTTGTGGGTAAACAAAAAGAGATTTGTATACACAAATTGCACTTTGTGATGCCTTAGCAAATGTGCCCTTTACTCTCTTGTGCAAGCAAATATTACTGAGCTATGGATAAAGAAGTGCATTAGGGAAAATGTGTATTACTAAAACCTATTGAATCAAAATGTATTTTGACACTTGGGGGCTGATTCACTATGGGTCGAATATCGAGGGTTAATTAACCCTCGATAGTCGGCTAGGAATTGAAAATTTAGTTCGAATCCTTTGATTCGAAGTCGTAGTCGAAGGTCGAAGTAGCCCATTCGATGGTCGAAGTAGCCCAAAAAATACTTCGAAATTCGAAGTTTTTTTACTTCGAATCCTTCACTCGAATTTAGTGAATCGGCCCCTTGGAATTAATGGAATTCTTAAACGGAAATGTTATGGCATCCCTTGATCAGTGCTTCTGTAATTCAGAAGTCTGCTATTCTTAGCCTATATCTCCAGATGCCAATTTGCCTGGTACCATGATGTGATTATTTTGTTTTCATCACGATTTCCCTTGTTTGTTTGTTTTCGAGGTGTAGCCACACATTTTTGGTGCCCTTGGAACGGGAGTAATTATCTACATTCCTTTGGCACTGGGTACCATTCAGCTCAAGGAGCATTATTACATATTTTGGGGAAGGAAGGAAATTAAGCAGCAGGAAATTAGCTAACTTTTAACAGTGTGCCCAGTCAATCCTTTTTAAAAATTATTAATCAGACGCAATGTGCAGACTACAATACATATCAATTCCACCAATCTGCCATCGATACCATTTATGTAATGCCCTTTCAACAGTAGGAGTGATAGCTATACAGAAAAACAGGATATACACATTTGGCTTAACTTATTCCCACATAAGCCTTGTGAGGTCATGAGGAACATAAACCCACAAATTGCATCAATCCTGCTACACCATTTTAAATGTCATACAACCGTCTTGGGTGGCAAGGGGGCACTGGTATTTGTATGTCCACAGCTAAAGCAATACAAGTTACCAGTATTTTCTGGTGTTTTAAATATATTTGAAATAGGGTTTGGAACATTATAGACAAGGGATCCCCAACCTTTAGAACCCGTGAGCAACATTCAGAAGTAAAAGGAGTTGGGGAGCAGCACAAGCATGAAAAATGTTCCTGGGGTGCCAAATAAGTGCTGTTATTGGCCATTTAGTAGCTCGTATGTGGATTGTCAACCAATATTGAGGCTCTGTTTGGCAGTACACTGGTTTTTAGGCAACTAAAACTTGCCTCCAAGTCTGGAATTTTAAAAATAAGCTCCTGCTTTGAGGCTACTGAGAGCAACATCCAAGGGGTTGGAGAGCAACATGTTGCTCACAGGCTACTGGTTGGGGATCACTGTTATAGACAATGGTTGGTGGATACAGTATCTACACAAATGCCATTCAAAATGTTATGAATATAAAATAACATTTCTGGTGCACCCATACCAGATGGTATTACTTGGAAGAAACCAAGCTAGCTTTCTCCAAAGATGTATCATTGTTTCTCCAGTGTATTTTTATAATGAAGTTGGAAGTCAAATACAACCCGTACAGAATGGCTGGAGTACAAAACAAACAGGATAAGGTTCAGGAGCTAAAAAGGACAAACAGGTCAATTAGGTATAACAAAGATGGGCAGATTGGAGGCTGTATACAGACCAGGGTCAGGTGTTGATAGATGGGAAACAATATCAGCCAGGGTCAAGTGCAATAAATCAAGCATAGAAGACAGACCCAGAATAGATGGGTAAAAGATGAGACACTAGACCTTGGCAAAACCAGGAAGAGAACCCAAATAAATAAATTACATAAAATAGCCACAATGCAACTGAGAAGAAACCAGAGTAAAAACAGCAACTGAATATTACTCAGCTGTATTACAGTTTTGAGATGTTGTACCGTGTTAGTCATTGAAAAAAATGCAGAAAATGTCAAGCTTGGAGATACCTTTTATTGACTAACTGAATAAGTAACAATTACTTTTGGAACCTACAGGCACCTTCGTCAGGCAAAATGCAAGTTGTATTTAGCCTGACGAAGGGGCCTGTGGGCTCCGAAAGTTTGCAATTGTTACTTATTCAGTTAGCCAATAAAAGGTATCACTCAAAGTCTTGAAAGCACCAACAGGCTGCATTGATCACTGAATCTGCAGGACAAGGAAGTCAAAACTTTAAACTTCATTCAACAAGTCGTAATAAATACAGGTTAAAAGCACTGATGTATTGCGGGCAGGGAGAGAGCATGGCTTGACGCGTTTCGTGACTCAAACTGGTCACTTCCTCAAGAAGCCAAAAAGATCAACCATCATTTTTACCAGCCAGGCCAGTAAAATACCGGGCAGGCGGCAACCCTAGCTGTAGATAAAAGGGCACCTGTTGGGTAAAAATGTTATCCCCAAGCAAAGGTGCGGGCTAATAGAGCCCACATTCTGGTTGGGGATAACAGTAGTTTTGTTTATTTTTAAAAAAAAAATGCCCCAGCCCTCCTATGCTACCTGCGCCGGGAGGGAGCTCCCAGTGTGAGCAGCCATGTCCGGTCACTCGCATGAGCATAATGAGCAATTCAGGGCAGCTTTTCATTATGCGCATGCGAGTGACCGGACATGGCTTCCCCTCCCTCCCTCCTCTGCTGTAATCTGAGCCCAGAGCTATAAGTGAGCAGGGAGAGAATCAGGCAGGAAGTGATGTCACACCAAGCTAATACTGCAGTTGCTATCCTAAACAAACAGAGAGCTTCTAGAGCTTTTTACTCAGGTAGGGTAAATCATTCTACAGAATAAATATAACATTCTAGCTTGCACTAATGCAGCTAATCTATTGGCAATAAAATGGTTCTGTAGCTTTCCTTCACTTTTAAGAGAATATATCCAAACAAGAATCTGACAAACTCATTATTTATAATTAATGTATTACTTTTCAGATCCAGGACAGCATTGTAAAATCACTAGATGATGTTTGTATGCTGTCCATTCCTACATCTAGTGATGGGTTCTCTAGCACGTAAACTTTATAGGGACGTGACTGTGCATATGAGATTGGGACATAGATAACAGTGCTCAGAAGGAACATCAAGCTAAGCTCACCTTGGGCTTCACAACCTAGCAACAGGGCCTTGCTTTATTTAGGAGCCAGGATATGCAATAAACAAATGTTACTGCCAGAAAAAACAGCTGATTTTCCTGAATCGTAATGCACTTAGTAACTCTTGTTTTCTCTCTTCAACTGCCATTTTTCTCAAAACAGAATATGAAGAGACTTATCCCTGAAAATGTTCTCCCTTCTGTGGAATCAAAATAAATGAGTGTTCTGGTGTTACCAGCGTTACACAGAGATCTTTCTGGAAACTCTCATCCCTCATTAATTGTTGATCTACTTAAAACTGAATTAGACAAAATTATTAACATCCACATTGCCCTCTCCTAAAACCAAAATGTGGTTACCCCTGTGGCTGCACTTATTAGGGCTCAATTACATGTGCAAGTGTGCCTAAGCTCAGATGGATGCAAGGCTGTGTTTGTATTGACGCTATTAAGGTACTTGTGTCCAAAAATGCTCCTTATACTTCCACACTACAGTGCTAAGTGCTGTGTTCATTATGAAAATCACATGCAAGTGTTAGAGGCCTTCTACTGCCCCACTTTTGCCTCCGTGTGCTCCTTTTTATATTCTTAGGCAGGCCCCCTTGCCGGCTTAGGGGCAAATTCACTAAAGGGTGCCACTTCGTCACACATTAAAAGGCACCTGTTGGGTAAAAATGTTATCTCCAACCGAAGGTGCAGGCTAATAGAGCCCGCATTCCGGTTGGGGATAACAGTCGTTATTTTTAAAAAAAAATGCCCCAGCCAGCGCTACGCTATCCACACCAGGAGGGAGCTCCCGGTGAGAGAAGCCATGTCCGGTCACTCGCATGCGCATAATGAAAAGCTGCCCTGAATTGCTCATTATGCTCATGCGAGTGACCGGACATGGCTGCTCACACTGGGAGCTCCCTCCCGGCGCAGGTAGCATAGGAGGGCTGGGGCATTTTTTTTTAAAAATAAACAAAACTACTGTTATCCCAACCAGAATGTGGGCTCTATTAGCCCGCACCTTTGCTTGGGGATAACATTTTTACCCAACAGGTGCCCTTTTATCTACAGCTAGGGTTGCCGCCTGCCCGGTATTTTACTGGCCTGGCTGGTAAAAATGATGGTTGATCCCATCATGTAGCCATGGGGGCAGCCATTCAAGCACAGGATACACAATAGATAACAGATAAGTACTACTATAGTTTATATAAACAAGCTGCTGTGTAGCCATGGGGGCAGCCATTCAAGCACAGGATACACAGCAGATAACAGATAAGTACTACTATAGTTTATATAAACAAGCTGCTGTGTAGCCATGGGGGCAGCCATTCAAGCACAGGATACACAGCAGATAACAGATAAGCTCTGTAGTATACAATGGGATTCTTTAGAATTTATCTGTTACCTACTGTGTATCCTGTGCTTGAATGGCTGCCCCCATGGCTACACAGCAGCTTGTTTATAGAAACTATAGTAGTACTTATCTGTTATCTACTGTGTATCCTGTGCTTGAATGGCTGCCCCCATGGCTACACAGCAGCTTGTTTATATAAATGATAGTAGAGTTTCTGAAGCAAATACACCAGTTTTACCACTGCAGGGTAACAGTACATCATATTGTCATTCATTTAAAAAACTTTCTTTTTTGGTGTTACTGTTCCTTTTATGAGTGAGGGGCGTAAACTGGAGTCTGAAACCCCCTGCTCAAAAGCAAGGTGAGCAGGATTTTCCTAAAGGCACAAAGGCATAACAGGTAATGTGGAAATGGCTATGAATGTTACTCATATGATGTTTCCTAGTATAATTTCTGAAAAGAAGGGAGGAGGGTATTTACCTAGCTCTAATTACCCAGATTAACAACCAGATGTTTAATGTCATTGCAGCAGACCATTAAATCCTTAATGATGAATTATTGCTATGGGTTATTAGTCCTGGGCAAAGCCTGCCACTATTGCTGCCCATGTTTACTGATCTGTCGTTTTTAAAGCCTCGTATCATATCAGTAGGAAAGAACGGCATTGGTGATGCTTAACAGCTTCACTATGATTTTACATGATGGGGTCTATGTACTGTGTATGCTCTGCAGAAGCATTACAATTAGCAAACACACGAGCCTGGCACTGTCTCTTGTTATGTCAAGTTTCATTGCAAAATATAAAATAGAAATGAAAGCCTGGCAATGATTGCCTCTTTCTGTTAAGAGGATAACTGTTCTGTGCTCATTATATCATTGTTTTCTTACTCGGCCCTGTGTACACATTTGGTCAGTTTTAGACCCTAGAGACCCATAAAGCAGGTAAGTGCTGTGTTCATGGAGACCCTGGAGACTTCTGCTTGGCACAAATACATTTATTGTAAACAGCATTCAACTGTGTTTGTGAGCCCATACTGGTGCCAAAATAATAGGTAAAATCATGATCTGTTTAAAAATGAGGATTCTCCTACATCCGTGTAAATGAAGCAATATTTCCGCCTTGTGTTTTGAAAAATAAAAAAAAATTAAGTAAAAAAAAAGGAGGACTCAAAAAAAAACTCCCAATTGTTTTCATTATTGCAAAAGGTGACATTTGAACAATTTGGAAAAATATGTTCTTCTTAGTAGTTTTGATCCTTGCACAATAACATCAACATCTCGGTCTTCATAAACTGTGCCATGTGGGTCAGTAAATTAAAGGAACAGGAGCTTCTTTTTGTCCTCAGAAAACAAATGATTATAAATAGAAGACTTCTAATTAAAAAAAAAACTGAGGCCACAGGGCATGTTTGTCTTTGAGTTTATATAGCAAACAGGAGTAGCATTCTTTTAATACGTTTACTGAACCATTGTAATATTTATAGTCCAAACAGATTTTTCAAGCTATTTCCAATCACATTTGCAAGCAAGGACCCTGTGACACTGAGCAGAGTGTGTGCAGCAAATACTAATTAAAGTTATAAAAAGCAGTATCAATATTCCTTTTATGCAGTAAATATGTTACAGTTCCAACCCTTTCACCCATGAGCCAAATGACTTGGCCACACATTGTTCAATAAAAGTCACTAGGGATGCACCGAAACCAGGATTCAGTTTGGGATTTGGGCAGGATTCAGCCTATAACAGCAGGATTCGGATTCGGCCGAATCCTTCTGAACGGCCGAACAAATCAGAATCCTTATTTGCATATGCAAATTAGGGGTGGGAGGGAAATCAATCACGTGACTTTGTGTAACAAAACAAGGAAGTAAAAAATGTTTTCCCCTTCCTAATTTGCGGAGGATTCGGGGGTTCGGCATGTGTTGATGCCGTTCATTTAAGTACATTTAAGGTACTTGTGTCCAAACACATTCCTTGCCCTTCCATATTGTTGCATTAAATGACATTGACTCCATCATGCTTATTCTTTAGAATCTTGCTCTATTGTGCATATTGAGGCTGAGGAACCCTGGAGCTCCAACCAGTCGGAACGTGGCAATAAATTCTGGATTCCCACAGAAGGTTGTTTTAAGGTTACCAGGTGGTCTAGGGGGGCAGGGGACGCCCACGGTTATCTCACGCACGTCAAACACACGCGCAAATCTTGGGGTCTTCTGCTCATCGCGTCCATAACTAGGCAAACTGTGCAACATCAACGCACGGTGAGGGTGCGAAAATTTGAACTTGCTTCTATCAGAACTGCAATGCCCATTATAGGTCTATGCTTCATAGTACCTGGATGTGATCTTTACTGTTTCTGGAATTGACCATTGCCCACTTTACTTGAACCCTGCCTGAATTGACCCTTGCCCATCTGACCTTGCTTGAACTCTGCCCACCTGACCTTGTTAAAACTCTGTCTGGACCGACCATTGCTTGTAAGTGACCACGAGTGTATCCTGCTTGCCCATCTATTCCCCAGTGCGCCGGTGATTCCTCTTACCCTCTGTAAGAGATGTGTTGGAAAAGATAGTGACTGTGTGGGTATTTCATCAGTATTGAACTGGTAAACAATAAACTCTAGGGAAATATGTATAGTTTTGCAGCAAGTCTGGCTGTATTTGTGGACCGGCTCAGGAAAAGCCAAATAAATGGGCCCCTGGAGTGAATGGAGGAGAGCAGGGTGGGCTTTCCATTCCATGTTTCATTGAGTGTTTTCAGCTGCCCATCTAGAGGTAGCTGTCTAAAGGTGGCCATACATGGGCAGATTAAAGCAGCCAATATCGGTCCTTTAGACTGATTCTGCATCTTATCTGCCCATGTGTGGGGGCTCCCGACAGGTCCTCCCGATCTATATCAGGCCAAAAATCAGGCAGATACCGATCGGTCAAGTTTGGTTTCTTTAACGATTCAGGACTGCATCGGCTAGTTAATGCGGTCCTGAGACCCGTTGGCGCCCATTCGTAGCATTGTAATCCGATCATTTGGCCCCTCAGGGCCAAATGTTCGGATTCACCCGATATTGCCCAGCCGTTAGTGGGCATATTGGGTTAAGATTCGCTCATTTGGCCTTGCCAAATGAGCGTATCTTATAGTGTATAGCCACCTTAATTAAACTGCATTAAAAACAGAGGTGTGGGACTACACCTCAGTGCACCCCCCCATGGAGACCTCATTGTGCTGTAGGAGGGTGAGTGGCCCATGGACACCTCCATGTGCTGGAAGGAGACAGGGGCAATTCTGGGGCAGATGCTCCGCACAAATATGCGTCAGAGCGGGTCAATGGAGGGCAGCATCGTTAGTGCAATGAGTGCAATAGTGCTCTCTACACCAACGGAGCTGAATTTCTGGGTTTTAACCGGGAAATTCAGCTCTTAAAGCTACAAGAGGCGCCTTTTTGCCGCATGCTAAGAACACCCTGGAAGGAGGTGTGTGTGTGAGTGAGTAGCTGGGAAGGAGAATGTAAGTGTTGGAAGGTAAGTGTTGGAGAGAGTTCCAAGTGAGTGTAGAGAGGAATACAAAACCCCTCCCAAGAGTCTGTGTGTTAACTGAGAGTCTAAGAGAGGATTCCAGGACTGCCATTCTTATGTGAATAATCCTGTGCTGAAGATGTGACTTTGTTCATAATAAAAGCCAGTTAAGCTGCATTGAACTCTTAAAGGTGGCGTTTGACTCAATTTAAGTGTGCCTAAGTGGCTATGGTCCCTGCTTGCCTGAATGACACACCTCCTATCCCCTACGATCTGGTTCCTTTGCTCACCCAGAACTCTCTTCTTCCTCCTCTCACACTAAGACCTGGCGGCATCTGAGTAGCTGAGGGCTCCTTCCAAAGCCAAAGGTTGCTTCTATAGGCAGAAGAGTGAATCGTGACCAGCAGCCTGACATTAGTTCTGGGTTTAGGGTGTCAATTGTGACAGTTGTGTCAATAGGTGCAGAAGATTTGTGGCAAAAGGATCACACACTAAGTAGCATATTTATCAATATTATCATTTTAGTGGTTTTTGAAACCATGGAAAAACTCTAAATGGATAAAATCTAAATTTAAAAATCATGAACAAAAAAAAGCACTGAACGATCCCCAAAAAATACAAATCCCTTTAAAACCTCAAAAAATGTGCATTTTTCAGACAAAAAAAATCAGAAAACCTCTAACAGTCCAATTTTATTAAAAAAAGTTCCAATAGGATCATCGCAACTCCCACTGATTTTTATAGGAACTTTTACTTTGTACTTTTTTTTGTGTTTTTTTTACACAAAGGGGAGCATTTAATAAACCCTGTGACTTTTTCAGGTCAGGCTTTTTGTTGCAGGACGCACAACAAAATGTAATATGTGACAATTCTGTGACAAATGCAGATCTGAAAATTCTAAAATCAGGTCTGAAAATACTCCAGCTAAAACTGGTAGAAATCATGTAGGTCAATGGCAGTTGATCCTTTTACAACTGGAGACCTTTCCATGCTTCATGGTTTTTGAAGTTTCCGGGTGTTTTTGATGCTGGATTTTGTGCAACAAGTCGAAAAAAGTTGTGGTTTTCATGACATTTTCCCGTTTGTGCTTTTTTAGTTCAAATATTTTGATAAATGACTGACATTCAATAAAATGAAAACATTTGTAGACATTGGTGAAAAAAAAAACAATGTCAGTAAATAGGCCCCTAATGGTGTTTTAGGGGGTATTTTTTGGGGATGGGCGAATTTTTTTCGCCTTGTTTCGCCGAAAAAATGACGCCCATAGACTTGTATGGTATTGTGTGTCAAAATAAAAGGACGCGCGTCAAAAAAATTTCGCCATAGACTTTAATGGGCGTCGGCAACATTTTGGCGTCTGCGAATTTTTTGGCGAAATGAAACTGGTCAAATTCGCCCATCCCTAGTATTTATTAAAATGTTAATTTTTTTCATTATTTAAAAAAAACAAATCTGCCTAACTCCCTTCCACGATTTGACTTAATATACAATAACATCAGAGCAAAAATTGTATGTGTGGGAAAAATCTCAACAAAATTGTGCAGCAATTCGAATCGTGTGACTTTTTTGAATTGTTTCCAGAATAACTTTAATGGCCCATTCACCAAGCTCGAGTGAAGGATTCGAAGTAAAAAAACTTCGAATTTCAAAGTGTTTTTTGGCTACTTCGACCATCGAATG
This sequence comes from Xenopus laevis, assembly GCF_017654675.1. Classification (NCBI taxonomy): domain Eukaryota; kingdom Metazoa; phylum Chordata; class Amphibia; order Anura; family Pipidae; genus Xenopus; species Xenopus laevis. The sequence goes on from NC_054386.1 coordinate 89,658,459, forward strand.
GGCTACTTCGACCTTCGACTACGACTTCGAATCGAAGGATTCGAACTAAAAATCATTCGACTATTCGACCATTCGATAGCCGAAGTACTGTCTCTTTAAGTAAAAACTTCGACCCCCTAGTTCGCCACCTAAAACCTACCGAACCCACTGATAGCCTATGGGGAAGGTCCCCATAGGCTTGGCTAAGTTTTTTTGGTCGAAGGATAATCCTTCGATAGTTGGATTAAAATCCTTCGAATCGTTCGATTTGAAGGATTTAATCGTTCGATCGAATGATTATTCCTTCGATCATTCGATCGAACTTTTTCGATATTCGAAGTCGAAAGGATTTCCATTCCCAGTCGAATATCGAGGGTTAATTAACCCTCGATATTCGACCCTTGATGAATTTGCCCCTAAATCTTTCAAGTTTTCAAACAAAAACAAGCATCAAACAGCCCAAAATCCCTTAAACATCATGAAGGCAAAAAACATCTTCCAATTGTAAAAGGGACATCTGCAATTGACTTTTATATGTATTTTTATACAGGTTTTAGCTGGAGTTTTTTTTTGGATTTGGATTTTTAGCTCAAAAAATTCAAGGTTTTTTTTTTCCTCTAAAAATGTGAATTTTACTCCTAAAAAAACTCGACGAGAACAATTTGAGGCTTAATAAATCTATCCCTAAATGTCACACACTGAAGTGGAACAAACTCCGCTCTGAAATGGGTTCATTTTGACACACTCCCTGTGACTGAAATTCTGTGAAATAAATGGTTCTGTGGGTTCAATAATTCCACTTTTCACACTATATTGTGTTGTAAATGACACATTTGGGGGCAGATTTATCAAGCGTCGAATTTCGAAGTAGAAAAAGCTTCGAAATTCGACCATCGAATTGGAATACTTCGACTTCGAATAGCGAAGTCAAAGTTTTTTTACATCGAATTTGGCCATTTGCGGTCAAAGTAAAATCGTTCGATCGAAGGATGAAATCTTCAATCGAACATCGAGATTCATCCATCGATCCAAAGATTTTTCTTCGACTTAAAAAAACTTAGAAAAATGCTCTAGAAGGTCCCCATAGGCTAACATAGCACTTCGGCAGGTTTAATTTGGCGAAGTATTGAAGTCGAAGTTTTTTTAAAGAGACAGTACTTCGATTATCGAATAGTCGAAGTATTTTTACTTTTAATTGAAGTCGTAGTAGCCTATTCGATGGTCGAAGCATCCAAAAAATTACTTCGAATTTTTTTACTTTGAAAATTCCCTCGAATTTACTTCGACCCTTGATCTTTTTGCAGTCAGTTCAAAGACAAAATCACTAGAGAGAATATATTTAGAAACAAAAAGATATTCAAGGGACATGCTGAATTCCCAAACTATCTCTGACTGGGATTTCTTTAAAAAAAAAACAAAAGTGTCCCCTCTCCCAGGAATCGCGGTTGCAGTTATAAACTGGATACAGGGATTTCAATTGTGTTAGAAGCATCTGAGTTTAATAATCACATTATTTCATTTTAATGAGATCAGTTACAATCATTAATCTTTCATTAAAAAGATCTAGGCCTGAGATCTCCAGTCTATAGTGATTACACATTACAAGCACCTTGAAGGCTATCAATGTATTCTGGAAACAAGAAGGCTGTTATTTGGATGACTTTGAAATAAATAATCTGGGAGATAATACAAAGGCCTACTGCATCGCAACACTGAAATCCCAATAGCCCCCTATGAGCATAGGCTTGTCTATAAGGAAATCTGGCTTTGTAAGTCTTTGCAATTGACAAGACTGATCTTGAGTAAAAAATTATTTTTAATTTTTCTTAAGGGGAACTATCGCGAAAATTAGAATTTAATATAAGGTTCAGCACACTGAAATAAGAGGTTTTCTAAATATAATCAACTGAAAATTCTGTACCATACCATGTCTGAAATAATCAAGTTTATCTTCACTATCCCTCTCTCAGTATCTGTTTCTCTTCGTTCTCTCTTCATGCAGCAGTTGGGTGTCAGATATTCATTGACAGTTGGATCCAATATATCTTATAGGGGGCTTCCTTTTGCCTAGAAGATGTATTAGAGCTCACTCTATTAAAATCACCAGATATAATGTCTCTTTACATGCAGGATTTGTGCAAAGGGCAGTTATTTTATCTGTACTGGAATCAGTTATTTGAGTGAGCTCCTTTAGGAGGACTCTTATCCACCGAGAATATGCAGTGAAAGGCCGGCAAGAATTACGCAGTGTTATAACTAGTTTATTCTCATGGTTTATCTAATGTTTATTATGTAACTTTAAAGGGATACTGTCATAGGAAAAAAAAAATTTTTCAAAATGAATCAGTTAATAGTGCTGCTCCAGCAGAATTCTGCACTGAAATCCATTTCTCAAAAGAGCAAACAGATTTTTTTATATTCAATTTTGAAATCTGACATGGGGCTAGACATATTGTCAATTTCCCAGCTGCCCCGTCATGTGACTTGTGCTCTGATAAACTTCAATCACTCTTTACTGCTGTACTGCAAGTTGGAGTGATATCACCCCCTCCCTTTTCCCCCCAGCAGCCAAACAAAAGAACAATGGGAAGGTAACCAGATAGCAGCTCCCTAACACAAGATAACAGCTGCCTGGTAGATCTAAGAACAACACTCAATAGTAAAAACCCATGTCCCACTGAGACACATTCAGTTACATTAAGAAGGAAAAACTGCAGCCTGCCAAAAAACATTTCTCTCCTAAAGTGCAGGCACAAGTCACATGACTGGGGGCAGCTGGGAAATTGACAAAATGTCTAGCCGCATTTCAGATTTCAAAATTGAATATAAAAAATCTGTTTGCTCTTTTGAGAAATGGATTTCAGTGCAGAATTCTGCTGGAGCAGCACTATTAACTGATTCATTTTGAAAAAAATTTTTTTCCCATGACAGTATCCCTTTAACAAGCTGCTTTATGCTGTATCTGGATGAAAAGGGCACCTTCAGAGATGGAATATGAAGTGGATAAGAACCACCTAAAGGTCAGGGGTGTTGCTAGGTTGGTAAAATAACTGGAACAAGGCAACAATCTGAGCAAAGTATTTAAACTTGGGCAATCTTGTCCTTTCCTCTACTACATAGTAACATAGTAACATAGTAAGTTAGATTGAAAAAAGACACACGTCCATCAAGTTCAGCCTTTTTACTTTTTTTAACCTGCCTAACTGCCAGTTGATCCAGATACTAATCTACTCCACTAGACAACCGTGTATACAATACACTGCAAGCATTCTTGGCTCTCAAGTTGATTAATGCCTCCAGCTACTGCAATTCTAAACTGTCTGGAAATGACCCATACGTCTTATAAATCTGTAAACCTGTTCACATTTTAGCACATATATCCAGGCAGCTGGAGTTAATTTAATAAGAAGAAAAGGAAATTGTTAAAAAGCAAACACCTCTTCAAATAAAAAACAGCCGTCGGCACACCTGCTCAGCTGCAAGATTTATGGGTTGGACCCAAGTAAGTAGCAGATGGTGGACTTAAAATGATAGCAAAAAAGAAAGGATGAGCAGCGTAGGAAAGAGATTTGAGATTGGTGACTTCACGTGATTATATTCCTTTTGGTGACTTTGTGTCCAAATCGGTTCAGACATGCTAAGTCCACAAGAAACATCTTGCATATGGGAGACATATATTGTACCTGCAAAGCAGGAGACTTTTATTTATAACAATCCCGATGAAAATGAGGTGTGTCAAGATAATCAGAATGCAATTCTATAAGTAGAATAAACAAAGCCACTTTATAAACAATGGAGTCTTTGCATGGGATGTTTGAACAGAGATCTGGTGGCCGCCTGCCGGTTAAATCTCCTTACTTTGTGAAAAAGCATGAAAACATATACAGAAGGTTTGATTAATATCCATATGTTAAAGGAGAAGGAAAGTCTTCTTGCACTTACCCGAAACTAGCTTCTATCAGCAGAAAACTGCAAAGGCAGAGGTTCTTCCAGTGAGCACCATGGGGTGATCCTCTTCCGGCTTCCTCTTTTTTCGCGACTTTAAAAAGTCGGCTATTTCGCTCAACTGCGCATGTGTTTGCCCCGGGAAATTTGAAGAAAGAAGAAGCCGGAAGAGAAGCGATCCGTGGTGCTCACTGGTATAAACCCGGACCGGCACAGGGTTTCAGGTAAGTAAATATAATCACTTAGGGGTGCCTAAAATTTGGCACCCCCAAGTGCAAGATGAATTTCATTCTATAATTGGTCAGGAAGACCAATGGAAATGCAAAGTGACTTTTTGCCATCCAAATAATGTTTAATGAAGGGGAAATATTCACCTACATATGTTAAATGTGAGCCAAATACAAAGGGTTGTATTGAAAATATGCAACACAGTGGTGCTCATTTATTAACTTCGTGCAGGGAAGATTGGTTCACACAGTGAATATATTTGCTTATATATTTATAAAGCTGGATAAGAGTGTGCAAACAGAATTGTGAATTTATTTTCGCACTATGAATGTCCATAAGAGCTTTTTAAATATTGCAAAAATTACAAATTGCGAATATATAAGTGAAAATTCTACATTGGAGTTACATCTTGACTTTGGTGACGTAGAAAATTTTTGCGAAACAGTTTTTGCAAGTTGCGAATTTAATTGCTGTCAACAATATTTTCACTCGCAATGACCTTGCACGGTGCCGGCACTCACGCAAACACCCAATATTTTTCCACAATGCCAATTTTAAATAAACGGAAAGATGGCACAGCACTGAAGTCTTTTAGCGCTCAGGAAAAAACATGGGCAATACAACCATTTGCGGAAAAATATGCACCGCGCAAACTTTATAAATGACCCCAGTGTTTTCTATTCAAAACAAGAAATATGAAAATCAAAAATCAAAATATGTTACATAAAGGGCCTTATTTATCAAAATCCGATTTTTTCTAAATATTTAAAATTAAGTCAGAGCAAACTAGAATCCATGATTGGACCTTATTTATTATTAAAAAAGCATGATTTAATCAGATTGGGGACAAACTGGATAAAAACAAGCGAAAATCCCAATCGTACCCGTTTTTTCCCAAATCACTAATTTTTTTGGCTTTTCCCCAAAAAGCCTGAATTTTTCAGATTTTTGACCGAAAAGTCTGAAATAGTCGGATTGTCAGGCTAATTCCAGGGCAGACCAGAGAAACTTCCAAACAGCATTGGGACCTCTCTCATTGACTTACATACAACTTTGGCTGGTCTGAGATGCCGGATATTCAGCTTCAGACTTTTTCCATTCTCAGGGTATAATAAATCCGGAAACATTTTCATTTTCATTTTTTCCACTAAACATTTGGATTTTAGAGTAAAAAAAACTTGAATTTTTCAAGTTTTTGCCATTTGGACTGTAATGTGCATTGCTCAGTCTCTGGTATTTTATTAGATTTATATACACACTTATTTAACTAACCACAATTTTAGAATTGTGATTAATACTGCTTCACAAAAAACAGATATCACAAGACACAGTATACTGGAAATCACCATTAAAAGACAAATTCCTAGCTCATATGCTTTTAAAAACATAAAGGATAGAGGAGCACACATTCTAGATAAAAAGAACATGTACACTGTACTAATGTACCATAATAAGAGATACCCTTAGGGCTGCATTAAAGTGTGACACTACCCTAGGCACACTTGATTGATGATGGCCCTTAATTTTAGCACACAGACATCCCAAAAGCTAAATTATAATGTTGTTCTGCAAGGTAACCTTACCCCCCACTCCCCGATAGGGATGTAGCGAACGTCGAAAAAAAGTTCGCGAACATATTCGCGAACTTGCGCAAAAATGCGAGCGGTTCGCGAACGGTTCGCGAACCCCATAGACTTCAATGGGAAGGCGAACTTTAACATCTAGAAAAGACATTTCTGGCCAGAAAAATGATTTTAAAGTTGTTTAAAGGTGCAACGACCTGGACAGTGGCATGCCAGAGGGGGATCAAGGGCAAAAATGTATCTGAAAAATCTGCCTGTGTGTGCTTGGAAGAGATAGTGTAGGGGGAGAGCTGTTAGTGATTTCAGGGACAGATGATAGTAAGTTTGCTGGCTAGTAATCTGCTTGATACTGCTCTGTATTGGAGGGACAGAAGTCTGCAGGGATTTGAGGGACATTTTAGCTTAGGTAGCTTTGCTGGCTAGTAATCTACTGTTCTCTTTAAACAACTGCCATACGTTGACCTTGTAGGCATTGTTTGCCCAGTTTTTTTGGACGCAGCCACTGAAGCACAGTTGCCATAAAAAATATGCCATATAAATGCTGAAAATAGTAATTTTTCGCCATACGTTGACCTTGTAGACATTGTTTGCCCAGTTTTTTTTTGGTTGCAGCCACTGAAGCACAGTTGCCAGAAAAAATATGCCATATAAATGCTGAAAATAGTCATTTTTTTGCCATACGTTGACCTTGTAGGCATTGTTTGCCCAGTTTTTTTGGTCGCAGCCACTGAAGCACAGTTGCCAGAAAAAAAATGCCATATAAATGCTGAAAATAGTAATTTTTTGCCATATACGTTGAGTCAACGTATGGCAAAAAATGACTATTTTCAGCATTTATATGGCATATTTTTTCTGGCCTCTGTGCTTCAGTGGCTGCGGCCAAAAAAACTGGGCAAACAATGCCTACAAGGTCAACGTATACACTACTACAGCGTGGATACGGATTACGTAAAATATATTATGGCTGCTTGAAAAAAGTCACTCCGGTGTTTTTTCTGGAGACGGTAATATTATGGATATTTAGACAGAATGTGAACAAGGTCACACAGCTAGATGGCGGGTTGAAGAAAACAGTGTGCAAATAATGCTACAAGGTCAACGTATACACTACTACAGCGGTGGATACGGATTACGTAAAATATATGAATGCTGCTTGAAAAAAAGTAACTCAAGTGGTTTTTCTAGAGACGATAATATTATCAATATTTAGACAAAATGTGAACAAGCTCACACAGCTAGATGGCGGGTTGAAGAAAACACTGTGCAAATAATGCCTACAAGGTCAACGTATACACTACTACAGCGGTGGATACGGATTACGTAAAATATATTATGGCTGCTTGAAAAAAGTCACTCCGGTGTTTTTTCTGGAGACGGTAATATTATGGATATTTAGACAGAATGTGAACAAGGTCACACAGCTAGATGCGGGTTGAAGAAAACAGTGTGCAAATAAAGCCTACAGGGCAAATAATGCCTAAAGGTCAACTTATACACTACTACAGCGGTAGTAAAATAAAAAAAGTAAAATAAAAAAAAAATGAATATTAAAAAAAAAAAATTAAAGTTGGTGCTGCTGAACTACTAGGAGCAGCAGATTAGCACACCAGTCCCACTCCCCAACACTGCTAGACTAATAGCACTGGGCTCTTATAGTTAGTAGTAGTAGTAGTAAAACAACAAAAAAATAAATAAAAGCAGTCCTTACAAGGACTACTGTTATTGCAGCAGTCAGCAGATGAGATCAGAAGCAGGACAGCTGCCCACTGCAGCTACATACAGAGCACTGCAGTAGAAGGTAGATTACTAGCCAGCAAAGCTACTAAGCTTAAATGTCCCTCAAACCCCTGCAGACTTCTGTCCCTCCAATAACAGAGCAGTATCAAAACGATTACTAGCCAGCAAACTTTCAACTGTCCCTGAAATCACTAACAGGCAGCAGCTCTCTCCCTACACTATCTCTTCAGCACACACAGGCAGAGTGAAAAACGCTGCAGGGCTTCGGTTTTTATAGGGAAGGGAGTGGTCCAGGGGAGAGCTTCCTGATTGGCTGCCATGTACCTGCTGGTCTGGGGTGAGAGGGCAAAAAAAAAGCGCCAACAATGGCGAACCCAAAATGGCGAACGTCGCGCGACGTTCGCGAACTTCCGGCGAGCGCGAACACCCGATGTTCGCGCGAACAAGTTCGCCGGCGAACAGTTCGCGACATCTCTACTCCCCGATCCCTAGAATTCTTCAGCTATGGGCAGAGATTAGCTTTTGGAGGGAACAAACCAAATTTCTTCTCCAACTTTCTACTGTGGCCCTGTGTCTACATGATATACATGTCTTTAGACACATGTACAGTTTCACAGCTAATACAATTTAGATCCTAGTCTCATAACTAAATATTATTAGGACTAATAGCAATTCAATGTAGAGCTCCACAACACTGGTAAGTTGACCTATTCTACGAAAATATATTGAAATTTCTGATTGATTAGAGCCTTACTGGGGTCTCTACACTCCTGGCCCCTCTTGCAACCGCAGGGTCTGCTTCCTCTGTAGATACGCCCCCATGTTAAATACCGTATAGAAATAACTACACATAGAAATAACTACATATTTGCTACACAATAGCAATATTTTACTATATATATATAAAATGCAGGGATTGACAGCACTCCAATTCAAATGAAAGTGGAGATTTATTGGTGATCCAACGTTCCAGCTCCGCACAGAAGCATTCGTCAGGGAAAAAGGCGAAGGCTTCTGTGCGGAGCCGGAATGTTGGATAACCAATAAATCTCCACTTTCATTTTGAATGCACATGGTTGTGCATTCCATTCTGTTTGATTATATATCTATATATATATATATCCATTATATATATATATATATACAGTACATACACATGTGTATGTCTGTGTAATATATATATATACATATATATATATATACACATATATATATATATATATATATATATATATATATATATATAAATATATATAATATTATATAATAATATATATATATATATATATATATATATATGGAGAAAGAAGGAGAGAGGATATACTTTTGGCTTAGTATGCATAAATATACACTTATAATGAATTTGAGTCCTAGTCTAAAAGGCAAAATGCCTTTGGTGAGTGTAATAATCAAGTCAATTTGCATATAAATTACTTATGCAGGTTAGATTTCACTTGCATACATATAAATTAGCTCATTATGCCCAATTTAAATAAATCCTTGCTCAGACTTTTGACTGTTTTGCCAGAGCTATCTCAATGTGCTGCCCTGTTTAGTGTGCTGCCTTACACACCCTATACCACACATTTTAATACTACAGAATTCATAGTGATTAGAGATAAACACAAGTGGGACAAATATAGTATATACTGGGGGAAGGAAATGGAGAGTGAGCTAAACAAATGTAGTTGTACTACATCAACTATGGGGCAAATGTGGAAAAAAAGATACATAGGCAGAGAGATTTATCAGTTTACTAGTGTAGCATTTTCATCTTCCAGTAACAGGGCTTTAATAAGTGATCCTGACAGATCTGGTCTATGCACATCTTCCTATATATATTCCACACTTTATTAAAAGGAAAAAAAAATGTATTGAGGCGCCTGTCTCAAAGCCCGGCCATTCTTCCAGCCATGTGTTGTACATTGCATTAAGGCTGTTAGGAAGACAGTTAATAAATTGAAGTATTAGAATAACCATCTTAATAAGTCTTGGGGCACAAGTGTTGTTAGTTCTCTGCAGTTTGCCAGCAGCTGCTTTACATTAAAAAAAGGCAGAGGCTTTCCTATGGGCCACTGTAATGTTGCATGGTGCCAAAATGCAGAATTTGGCATTCTCGTGGTATAAGCAGTGGCTCAGTAGGTAGCAGAATGAGTAATTGGATCCTGATATAAAAATATTTTTTGTGCACAAAGCTTTCATTTCATGTATCTTTCATTTTTGCCCTAACTCCCCCCCCCCTTGGCAGCACCCTCCCCCTATAGGTCATATGAAAGTTAAAGGGGTATATTTATCAAAGAGTGAAGTTAATAGTGAAGTTCCGCCACTAGAATGAAATTCCGCCACTCTCCATTCATTTCTATGGGATTTTTAGAGGCGTATTTATCAAAGGATGAACTTTCACTTTCACCCATTGATAAATACGCCTTTCAAAATCCCATAGAAATGAATTGAGATCTGCGGAATTTCACTCTAGTGGCGGAACTTCACTCTTTGATAAATTTACCCCAAAGAGAGAACGTGGAAATGTGTTATTAGAGTACCCTTAACCTAAGATGAAATGTATTTGGGACAAAAGAAAGCACTTATGTCTTGCAATACATGCAATACATGCCCTGTCAAAAACAGGCAAATTTCTGCGTCGTTTCGGCGCCAGCGAATGAATTTGCAAAACTGCTGCAAAAATTCCAAAAATACTGCGAAAGGGAGCTGCTATCTGGTTACCTTCCCATTGTTCTGTTGTTAAGCTGCTTGGGGGAAAGGGAGGGGGTGATATCATTAGACTTGCAGTACAGCAGTAAAGAGTAAATTAAGTTTATCAGAGCAGAAGTCACATGACTGGGGGCAGCTGGGAAACTGACAATATGTCTAGCCCCATGTCAGATTTTAAAATTAAATATAAAAAAAACTGTTTGCTCTTTTGAGAAATGGATTTTGGTGCAGAATTCTGCTGGAGCAGCACTATTAATTGATGCATTTTTTAAAAAAAAAAACATTTTTTCCCAAGACAGTATCCCTTTAAGCCCTAGGCAGGTGCCTCTTATGGCTACCCCGTGTTTCATCCCTGAAGTCCAAGTTAACTCAGGGCAAGTTTATATATGTTGCAGTCCTGGCCCTGGAATAATTGCCCAAATTGAGACAGCTAGAAAGTATAGTTGAAAAAAGTTGCTAAAATAGGTATATATTCAATACACTGAATCTTTCATCAGGTTTTCCATTCACAGGTATGCTCAGGAACAGTTGGACAGCACTGAATTGCAAAAGTGCACTGTGAAATAGAAAGAGTTGAGTATAACAGTTCCGCAAGATACTTTTTCCCCAAAAAAGGCTTCGAGGAGGCAGCTGTTTAAACCTCTGTTTGCACAATAGGCTCAACTAACTTACACACCTGTGCACACAAGAGTGATTGGTGTTATAGGGACAATAAGAATTTATCTTACATTTATTTTACATGGCACGGCTGTAAACCAGAAGGGCACCATACTTTATAGCATGCACATGCGTTCTCTGCAAATTTGTGTTTAGTTATTCTTTTTTTTAGTGGAAGTTTGAAAGGTGCCATGTTACTTGTCTTATCTAGAAACAATAAAAGAAACAGCACCGTCTGTTTACTAGGGGTACTGTCTGTTGCCAGAGTAGAATATAGCAGCTTCCAGTCATATGTATGGATGAAATGTGAAGATAAAAAATGCTCTGTTCACACAATACTCTCATTTTCTGCAGGGGAAAAGAATTACTTGACTAACCCTATTACTTACAGTATAAATAGGGTGTGTTTCCCTATAATTCAAGAATATGCATGTGCTGTCACCTAGTAGAACTTCCATTGGTTAGTTTGAAAAAGGATTTATAGAGAGGATGACATTCCCTTCCATTTCTGTACTGAGCCCTGTTATCATTAGCCCTGCACTGGTCTCTATTGTCTATGTCATTGTTTCATTTTTTTCTGTAGGCAATTAACTCCCAAATAGGTGGAAATGGCTAAATTCACTGGGTAGTGTGTTACTGAATTGTACAACTGTAAATGAAAGAGGAGAGGAGAGGAGTGAGATAATGCATTTCCTGATAAAAAATATTCTCATGCCTCTGGTCTCCGTTCTGCTTTCAGTAAACAATATCTGGGACAAATGATCTGTAAACAGGCCTTGTCTGAAGGCTCCATACAGCTCCAGATGAGGCCAAATTACCTTTACCAGTAAGATTTGTATGAAATCCTCAGCATGTTTGGGAAGCAGATGGCTCAAACCGTGACACTGAGATATTGGAAGGGACTGTGTTATTTATATTATATGTTAGTAGTGGATTTTCTAGACATATATCAGACTCATGGCTTATAGAAAGTATATACAAAGCAATGAGTTGGCTAAAGAAGAATAGGTCAGGTACACTTTAGGCTTATAGGGCACTAGGTCAGCAAACAGCAACAGTTTAGAGTGCTGAGCTGCTCTTGGGCATAGAAAAGCAGAAACAAACCATCAAAAATCATCAGAATCATCACAAATGTTTGTATTTGCAAATAAAAGACATTACACAGGACAACTTATATGATATCTACTAGGGATGCACCGAATTCACTATTTTGGATTTGGCCGAACCCCCGAATCTTTCTCGAAGGATTCCAATTCGGTTCTGCTGGGCAGAAGGATTCGGCCGAATCCTGCTGAAAAAGGCCGAATCCCAAACTAAATTCTGGATTCAGTGCATCCCTAATATCTATTAAATTATTGGCCAACAGAAGGGGCTGATGTCAGTACAACTGTTGCTGGGTCTGTCTATATGTGCCTTTATTCTATTCTATCCAGAGTGTTACCATTATAATAATAAGTACTTAAAGGAGAAGGAAAGTCTAAAATTAAGTAAGTTTTATTAGAAAGGTCTATATAAATACACCAATAAACCCTCAAAGTAATGCTGCTCTGAGTCCTCTGTCAAAAGAAACACCACATTTCTTTCCTTCTATTGTGTACACATGGGCTTCTGTACCAGACTTCCTGTTTGCAGCTTAGAACCTCCAGGGCAGGGCGTGAGCATGCTCAGTTCGCTCCTCTCCCTCCTCCTTCCCTGCTGTAATCTGAGCCCAGAGCTATGAGTGAGCAGGGAGAGACTCAGGCAGGAAGTGATGTCACACCAAGAAAATATGGCAGTTGCTATACTAAACAAATAGAGAGCTTCTAGAGCCGTTTACTTGGTATGGTAAAGCATTCTACAGAATAAATAATGTTATAGCTTGCACTATTGTGGCTAATCTACTGGCAATAAACTGCTTTGCTACTTTTCCTTCTCCTTTAAAGTCTCCTGGCCAATCAAGAGCCTATATTAACACACAATTAGGTAGCAGACAGTATGTGACCAATAAGACCTCTATGTTATCTCAGCCATAACATATGCGTTACTTCATTTGTTCCCACCTACTGGAATGAATACTTTAGTTCATATTGCCATTCATTTGTGGCTATAGGCCACTATAGGTTAACAATTTATTAAATATACTAAGACAACATTATTTTTTTTTTTGCATGGTCATTACAGCAGCAAAGGTAGTTTTGCATTAAAATTTTTATTGTGCTACAATGTCACACATGTGACATTTTGCAGGAGTTTCCTTTAGATGTTTGGCTTATGGCACACATGAACAACTTTCATCTGAAATGCAAAAGTTCCTACATAAAGGCAGGTCATATCTAAAAATGTATGACTGACAGTAAACTCTGCTCTACTAGAGGTAAAATTTGATCATCAATATGTATAGTAAATTTTTACAAAATATGAGCATTGAGCCTGCAAACTAGCCAGCTGGACATCACAATATATTACCCATGTGTAGCCACCTTAACAGTAAAAGAAGGTCTGTCAAGCTAAGGAAATTTGCATCTAGTACAAAAGACCCTTGGTTTAAAAGGACTGTAATATCAAAAAATGAAAGTGTTTTTTAAAGTAATACAAATATAATGCAGTGTTGCCTTGCACTGGTAAAAATGGTGTGTTTGCTTCAGAAACTCTACTATAGTTTATATAAATAAGCTGCTGTGTAGTAATGGGGGCAGCCATTCAAAGGAGAAAAGGCTCAGGTTACACAGCAGATAAAGTCTGTAGAACATAATGGTGTTATCTGTTATCCACTATTTAACCTGTGCCATATAGACTTTTTTCAATTTCCGCCATTGCTACACAGCAGCTTGTTTATATGAACTATAGTAGTGTTTCTGAAGCAAACACATCAGTTTTACCAGTGCAGGGCAACACTGCATTATATTTTTATTACTTTGAAACACTTTCATTTTTAAGATAATGGTATATCACAAAACACACATATCAAATATTCTTAAATCTTTCACCTTCCTAAAAATATTTCATATTTATGTGTCATTTATTCTATATACGTTCACTGCAAATAATCACTCTAATGTAAAATTTCATTCCTAACCCAACAAGTGTATTTTTTTTTTTTGCTTTAATATTGGAGTGTAGGCAGCCATCTTAGGTCATGTGCTTTCAGAAAGAGCCAGCACTTCAGGATGGAACTGCTTTCTGGCAGGCTGTTGTTTCTCCTACTCAATGTAACTGAAGGTGTCACAGTGGGACATGTATTTTTACTATTGAGTGCTGTATCTACCAGGGAACTGTTATCTGGTTACCTTCCCATTGTTCTGCTGATGGGCTGCTGGGGAGAAAGGGGAGGCGGTGATATCACTCCAACTTGCAGTGCACCAGTAAAGAGTGACTGAAGTTTATCAGAGCACAAGTCACATGACTGGGGGCACCTGGGAAACTGACAATATTTCTAGCCCCATGTCAGATTTCAAAATTAAATATAAAAAAATCTGTTTGCTCTTTTGAAAAACGGATTTCAGTGCAGAAGTCTGCTGGAGCAGCACTATTAACTGATACATTTTGAAAAAAACATGTTTTCCCATGACAGTATCTCTTTAAATAATGTTAAATTGGTTAACTAATCACCATCTGGAGCAATATCTTAATTGCATTGGATACCCTAGTAGCATAAAAATAAATCCAGGCATCCTGTGAACAGCAGCAGCCACTGGCTAATGAATCCTGGCAACGTGCCATACTGGGCCAACAGACAAAGTAATCTTAATATCAGCTATTTAAGGATTGATCAAGGATGGCAAAGGAGAGTTGACATTATACAATCAATGTAAATAATATCGTTTGTCTTGATTACCTTGTCACTGGTTTTGTTTTCACATTTGTTTCCTTCAGTTGCCTTTTTTTGCAATTAATGGCATCTGCTCTTACATCATCAGCTTTAAGATAAAGGATCACATCCAATGACGTCATCGTGGATGAAAAATGCATCTTCTTTAAACAATGAATATGAAAAAGGATCCATGTAATTGAACTTTTGAGCTTCTAGGCATGTTAGGCATAAACAGAAGCGCCGTTAGTGAAAATAATGCTGTTTGTTTATTACAGCTCTGAAAAGATGTTTTTCGGAAATCCTTTTTTTTTTAGTAATTGTGCTTGTTACAAACACACAAATACAAATGCATTTTTCTTTAGAGAACTACCTGCCCTGTTAGTTGCCTTTTATTCCCTGGACCTACAGCAACTATTACTTTATTGTTCTTGAACAAGTTTTTATGTTTATCATTATCTATTTCAGAACACGTTTTTTTTTTTCATTCATGCACAAATATACTGTGCACGGAAAAACACAACGTGGTACTGATAAACAATACAAGTGCTTCTTTAATCTGCTTGGGAAAATCTTATATTTTTTTCAAAACAGGAAAAAATATAAGTTGCGTCGATAACGAGTGAAACAACTTAAGGGCATCATGAGACTTCCTGATATTGAAAAAACAACATTCGTTGTGAAAAAAAAAAAAAGTTAAGAGAATAAGCACAAAGCAAGAAGCAATCAAGCCTTTCTGTATTATGTAACTATACATCATTGGATATATGGAAAAAGATTTTGGGAATTTGCAAGCAAAAGAACATGGGGGTTTTTTTCGGCCCCTTAACTTGTTTTGGTAATGTCACTCATGTTTGATTTTATCTTTATTGATGATTTATAGTGGCAGACACAAGCCCCTTATCTACTTCTTGAGTAGTTTCTTTTAATAGGTTAGTAAGCAAGATATTTCATGGAATATACATTATCAAATATCTAATTAGCTAATATTGGTCATAATGCTATGGTACAGTTGCCAACTATATAACTACTTGACCACAATATACCAACTTAATAGCCTCACACGTAACTGCTTCCTCGTGATTTAATGGAGTACTTCAATATTCATTTCTATGTGTGCATAGTACATTAAGTTCTGAGCAGCCTCCAGTCAATCAGGGTGGTAGGCCTATGGCTCAAAATGCAAAACCATAAAACTAAGACAGATGAAGGAAAATGTCTTACCTAAAGAAATTCTGAGATTGAATGGAATATCCTTTAGTCCTTACCAAGGGCTAAACTGAATAAATACCATAGTCTTGAGCTATTTTTGTCAAGACACAATTAGTTTTGGTCTTCTCCATCACCAGGATCAGTGGGCCAGAAGAGATCTGGGTTAATGGCTTTTTAATGGTCCACTGTCCTACTGTCATCAATGGCAACCCCAAACCCCAGGGAAGTGGTTGGATTCCTGTCTAGGCATGATCTACTGCCTATAACATCCATCTTTGGCTTTGGGCCTGACCTTTAGCTACTCAGGTGCTGCCAGGACTTACCGCAGGAGAATCCAGTACTCCCACAGGGCAGGCAAGGGCGCCAAACGTATAGTCTGGGGAAGGAGCCGGTAAGGAAGGATCTGGACACAGTCAGACAGGCCAGGTCAGAACCAGATAACAGGAGCAGAATAGCGAGGCAAACTCAAGATTAGGAACAGGCCAGGGTCAGAACAAGGCAGTCACACAGGGAACAGGAATCAAAGGAACAGCAAACACAAGGATCAGAGCACCTAGAACCAAGCACACTTGACCTATAACAGGTAGTGGGTCAGTGCAGAGCAGAGGGTTTTATAGCCAGAATAATGACTAACTCAGAACACCTGTGAGTAGATTAACAACAGGTTACAGGTTACACCCACCATAGGGTCTGCAGACCCTTTTATTATAAAATGAAATAACTGCTTTAGACTAACCCTCCTACTTCCCCCGGATGGCAAATGTCTTGCACTTACTGCCTCAAATGACGTTACAGTCAGTCTCCATAGCTGTGCACTCCCTCCTAACCTCGTGGTATCTTCTCTCTACTGGAGTCAATCTCCCCTGGGTCCGTATCAACAACTCAAAATATATAGTAGTTGATATCTAGATTTTTATTTTTTCTTCATTGCATAAAAAATAAAGATAGATGCATAAATATACATATATAATATGATTATAATATAATAATTGTAAATTATATTATAAATAATAATTTAGTTATATTATTTTTGCAATAAAAAGCATGAAGTGCATGTTAAACATTCACTGTTTTAGCTGTGCAATTAAAATAACATTGCTTTTTTGTGTAAACTGGCAGATGTGCATACTAATGTCTTCTGAATAAAACCTGACAATTGTCTACAAAAGCAGAACAGCGATTTCATTATTGGACGTCCTTTGTAGTTAATACAAACAATCAACACTCGGATGGTACATTCCAATCTTTGCCTTTCCATTTACGTATGGGAATCGGCTTGCACAGTTGTGGTGAAGCTGAATAACAGAGCCACTTCTGTATATTCTTACAGGTTGGATTTATGAAGGCTGAGTAGAAAACAATGTCTAGGCTTGTAATACAATTATAGAATTATCAATGGAATCAAGAGGATTGGATATGATTTGGAAGGTGACATTCATCATATCATATAGAAAAGACAAAGGAGAAATAAGCGACACGCACAATAAACAATCGCATCTACATTCCATTTGTCTCTTTTTGAGGGTTATGTAATAAAAGGCACTAAGTTTGCCCAGGGGCAGTAACCCATAGCAACCAATCAGCAGGTAGCATTTACTGGTCACCTGTTTAAATGCAAACATCATTTTGGTTTGTATGGATTATTGCTCCTGGGCAAACTTAGTGCCTTATATTACATATGGGGGATAGTTTATAATATAGTATTAGTATAAAATAACAACTGTGTTTGCTAGGACCAGTCATGGTATGTTTTGCAGCCATCAATGTGTGAAGAAGATCCAATATTTGAAACGTAGTGGTAAATAACTATGCTAATAAAGGAGAACTGGCGAAATGCCCGCGAAAATTCACTGGCGAAAAAATATATTTTCGATGGCATCGAAAAAACAGACGCCGGCGTCAAAAACGGACGCTGGTGTAAAAAAAACAGACGCCGGCGTCCATCAAAAACGAGACACCAGCGCCGTTTCGCGAATTTTTCATCAAAACGGCGCAAATTCGCCCATCACTACTCACAATCTCTACTTTTTAGCAACCTGGATGCATACAGTACTTATCTGCATTCATCTCTAACCTCTGTTTGTTTTTTAGGTTGGGGAAGTTCCTCATTCCCAATTGTTTTTGTTTTCATTGGCATTCTTCCTTTGGTACCTTTTTCTGGTATTTCATCTTAGTAAACCAAGACTACTTTTTACTTTTTCTCAATATATTTATTGCTTTTTCAAATAAAAGACATTAACAATATCACACGTTTAACCAATAAGATGACATTGGTATTCATTAGATGGACATTTGGGGGCAGATTTATCAAGGGTCAGTTGAAAATACTTCGAAATTCGACCATCGAATTTAAATACTTTGAATTCAAAATTTTTTCTGAGAATTTGGCAATTGATCGATCGAAGTAAAATCGTTCGATCGAACAATTCCAAGGATTTCAGTGATCGATCGAACGATTTTAATTCGATGTGTAAAGACTTGGAAAAAGTTTGTGGAAGGTCCCCATAGGCTGACATAGCAATTCGGCAGGTTTAATTTGGCGAAGTATTGAAGTCAAAGTTTTTTTTAAAGAGAATATTTAGTGAATATTCAAACTATTTTACTACGAATCGAATTTGAAGTAAATTTGAAGTCATTGGGGCCCATTTACTTAGCTCGAGTGAAGGAATAGAGGAAAAAACTTCGAATTTCTAATGGTTTTTTTTGGCTACTTCGACCATCGAATGGGCTACTTCGACCTTCGACTTTGAATCGAATGATTCGAACTAAAAATCGTTTGACTATTCGACCATTCGATAGTCGAAGTACTGTCTCTTTAAAAAATACTTCAACCCCCTAGTCCACCACCTAAAACCTACCGAGGCCAATGTTAGCCTATGGGGAAGGTCCCCATAGGCTTCCTAACAATTTTCTGATCAAACGAAAATCCTTCGATTGATGGATTAAAATCCTTCGAATTGTTCGATTTGAAGGATTTAATCGTTCGATCGAACGATTATTCCTTCGATCGTTCGATCGTAGGAATAGCGCTAAATCCTTTGACTTCGATATTCGAAGTCGAAGGATTTACATTTGCCAGTTGAATATCGAGGGTTAATTAACCCTCGATATTCGACCCTAGGTAAATCTGCCCCGTAGTATCCTATTCGATGGTCGAAGTATCCAAAAAATTACTTTGAATTCCGAAATTTTTTACTTCTTTTTGTCGGGATCCAGAAGATCTGGCTCAAGCTGAGCCGACATCTCCCCAGGCCTGTGCTTCCACTCCGGCGCTTGTTTCAGGTTCGAGCGCGTGTCCTGATGCGCGCGTGTGTTTGGACGCGGGCGCGCATTTTCGTGCGCGCGCGCGCTCTGACGCGGGCACGCATTCACGCGCGCGCGTTCTGACGCCAACATGCGTCCTGGGGTTAAAAGGTCACTCCGACCTAGGCCCAGTGCGAGGTGATCGTCTTACTGACACTGAGCGTTTATTACTGATGTTATTCTGATTTCGACCACGGCTTGTTACTGACTACTCTTCTGATTATCCCTGGATTCCTGTATTGCTCGTCTGACTTCGACCTTGGCTTTTCTGACTACTCTTCTGGATTTCCCTCAACTGGTACCTGCTTATTGATCCTTCCTGTGTATGACCCGGCCTGTTCCAGACTTCGCTTCGTCTCCTGCAAATAAGTGCTAGCCCTTATTACGAACTGTTATTTCTGTGGGCTCATCTAGCACTCCTGCTATTCCTTATCTGGGAACGTCCTGTCTCAACCCTCAGGGCGCAGCTCAGTGGGAAGCGTGGGGAAGGCTCTTACCTTCGGACTCGCCTTGACTCCTGACAGTATCACCTCGCCATGGAGTCCGAAGAACCAGCTCTTTCCCCTTTAGAAATTGTTGCTCAGCAATTAGCTGGTCTTACTCGGGCTGTTCGAGATTTACTAGGGGGCTATCAACAATTACAGACCCAGATGCAAGACATGACTGTTGCTGCTCCTCCTCCTGGACCCCCAGTTTCGGTTGCTTTCCCGGGAGTAGCTTCTTCGTCCACACATCCGACGCCCGAGCCCAAGATACCACTCCCTGAACGCTTTTCTGGAGATCGAGCTAAATTCAGGGCTTTTGAAAATGACTGTCGACTCATGTTTTCCTTGAAAAGTCAATCTTATGCTACAGAACAGATCAGGGTGGGAGTGATTATGTCCCTATTATCCGGAGAACCCAAGACTTGGGCTCATCGTCTGTTTGAAACCCAAAGCCCCCTATTGGCTAGTGTGGACATATTTTTTTCAGCTATGGCTCAGATATATGACGATCCTAAGAGGTCCGACACTGCTGAAACTATAATCCGGACTCTATGTCAGGGCAAACGCCCAGTTGAAGATTATGTGACGGATTTCCGCACTTATGCCACCGACACCGAGTGGAACGACAAGGCCCTCAGACATCAATTCCACTTGGGTTTGAGTCCTACTCTGAAGGATGAGTTAGCCAGAGTAGGAGTACCTGATTCATTGGAGTCTTTGATCGACCTGTGTGTACAGATTGATCGTCGTCTAAGGGAGAGACGCGCAGAGAGAGCTGCAACACCTTCTTTTGGAGCATCCTGGGTACTTCCTAAAGCCCCTCTGTCTTCATACGTCTCTGCAACTTCGTCATCCATCTCCCCCCCTGCTTCTATAACTACTGCTCCTGAACCTATGCAGATTGGACTTATAAGAACAGCTATCTCTGCCCAGGAGAGGTCCCGCAGAAGGGAGAACAATTTATGCCTCTACTGCGGTCTGTCTGGTCATTTTTTGAGGAACTGTCCTACCCGACCAGGGGGTAAGCATATTCATCCGACTTATTTTCCATCCTCCTCCTCTCGAGAATTGCCTATGCTCATTGTCCCTATTTCTCTACAGTGGCCCCAAGGGTTCCTAGAGAGTAAAGTCGTCATAGACTCGGGAGCCTGTGGTTGTTTTGTCGATAAAGAATTTATTAAAGCTCATAATATTCCGACCCGACCCAAGACGCAACCATTTCTGGTGAGGACAGCAGATGGCTCCCAACTTTCCTCCGGACCAGTGTTGTTAGAGACAATACCACTTATTGTTATCACTGACTCTAATCATGTTGAGACTTTATCTTTTGATGTGGTGTCCTCTCCTCTTTTCCCGTTAATTTTTGGGTTTCCTTGGTTGAAATTGCACAATCCTTCAATAAATTGGAGCACTGGGGTACTACAATTTTCGTCTATGGCTTGTATTTCTCATTTCTTCATGCCCAAGACCACTTCTAAAGCATTTGCTTTGTGTTCATCTCAAGATCCTCGTTTACAGGCTATCCCTTCATTTCTTCAGGACTTCATAGATGTTTTTGATCAAAAAGGAGCTGACACACTACCTCCTCATCGAATTTATGATTGTCCTATAGATTTGCTTCCAGGGGCTCCAATTCCTTTCGGACGTATCTACCCTCTGTCTGAGCCCGAACTGTCGGTCTTGAAAGATTATATCAACGAGAATTTGGGAGAAAGGGTTTATTCGTCCTTCCACCTCACCTGCAGGGGCAGGTATTTTCTTTGTAGAGAAGAAGGACCATTCCTTACGGCCCTGCATTGATTACAGACACTTGAACCAGATCACGGTAAAAAATCGTTACCCGTTACCCCTTATTCCTGAATTATTCCAAAACCTTCGTGGGGCCAAGATTTTTTCTAAATTAGACTTGCGAGGGGCGTATAATTTGGTAAGGATTCGGCAAGGAGATGAGTGGAAGACGGCTTTTCGAACCCGTTTTGGACATTATGAATACCTCGTTATGCCATTTGGTTTGTGCAACGCTCCTGCGACTTTTCAGCATTTTGTTAATGATATTTTCAGAGATTTTTTGGATCAATTTCTGATTGTCTATCTAGACGATATTTTAATTTTTTCTTCCTCCGAACAGGACCATGAGATGCAACTAAGGAAGGTTTTTAACCGCCTGCGAACTCATCGTTTATATGCCAAACTGGAGAAATGCGAATTTTGCAAGTCTTCAGTGGAGTTCCTGGGGTTTGTGATCTCTTCTGACGGAGTTTGCATGGACAAGAAGAAGGTGTCCGCTATTCTTGATTGGCCTGTTCCCTCTTCTCGGAAAGCAGTACAAAGTTTCGTCGGGTTTGCAAATTTTTATAGGAAGTTTATTAAGGACTTTTCTAAGATCATCGCACCTATCACTGACTTAACCAGTTCCACTAAGCACTTTCAGTGGACTACACAAGCTCAAGAAGCATTCGAGCAATTAAAACATTTGTTTACGTCTGCTGCTGTCTTAAAGCATCCTAACCCTGTTCTGCCTTACATTCTAGAGGTTGATGCATCTGAAACTGCTATTGGTGCTATTTTATCCCAAAGGACCGGCGATAACAATGCTCTTCATCCTGTGGCTTTCTTTTCTAAGAAACTCTCCACCTCAGAGAAGAATTATGATGTTTCTGACCGAGAACTCTTGGCCATTAAAGCAGCGTTTGAAGAATGGCGTCATTTGTTAGAAGGAGCGTCACATCCGATCATTATTTTTTCAGACCATAAGAATCTGGAGTATTTACGAACCGCCAAACCAAGACAAGCCAGGTGGGCATTGTTTTTTTCCCGTTTTAATTTCCATATAACCTATAGGCCTGGCTCTAAGAACAAGAAAGCTGATGTTCTTTCACGGTTACACAGTCAAGAAGAGGAACTTTTGCCCCCGGATACGATACTTCGTCCCCAGAATTTCTTTCTTCTTCAGAGTGAACTTTTTTCAAAGATCAAGGAGGCATCCTCTTCTTTATCTCCACACGGGGAGTTGCAAGCTTGTGATGGGTTATTTTTTTTGAAGGACAAAGTCTTCATTCCAGAAACACTTCGTTTAGAGACCCTAAAATTACTTCACAATCACCCATTGGCGGGTCATATGGGATATGTTAAGACTTTAGATCTCGCTCAAAGGTTTTTCTTCTGGCCTCACATGGCTAAGGACTGCAAGGATTATGTATCTTCTTGTGAGACTTGTGCTCGGTTTAAAGATTCACATGTTAAACCCCTGGGGCTGTTACGTCCTTTACCAGTGCCTACTCGATTGTGGGGTTCCATTTCCGTTGATTTTATTGTAGAGCTTCCTCCCTCGCAAGGATACAATACAATTTTTGTAATTGTGGATCGACTCTCCAAGATGGCACATTTTGTTCCCCTCTCCGGAGTACCTTCTGCACCTTCTACGGCTGAGGTCTTTATTAAGGAAGTCGTCAGACTCCATGGAGTTCCAGATGAGATTGTGTCGGATCGGGGAGTACAGTTTACATCTAAATTCTGGAGGGCATTGTGCAAAGCTTTAAAGATCAAGCTGGCTCTCTCCACGGCTTTTCATCCACAATCCAATGGGCAGACGGAAAGGACTAACCAAACGTTGGAACAATATCTACGTTGTTTTTATCCTTCCTCCAGCACAATTGGAGTGAGCTGTTACCATTGGCCGAGTTCTCCTACAATAATGCCCTTCATTCCTCCATCAAGCAAACTCCTTTTTTCGCTAACTATGGTTTCCATCCGCACGTGCTTCCTAATCTTCCTAAAGGTATAGAGGTGCCCGCGGTTCAAGAAAGACTTTCTTTTCTTCTGGACAATACCCTAAGAATCCAACAAGCAATGGCCCAAGCACAGAACAACTTCAAGGATTTTGCTGATCGTAAGAGAAGGAAGGGTTCTGAGTTTCGAGTCGGAGACCTGGTTTGGCTGTCTACCCGGCACATCAAACTTCCGTGTCCATCTAAGAAGCTGGGTCAACGATTTTTGGGTCCCTTTCCCATTATTCGACGTGTGAACGAGGTAACTTTCAAACTTAAATTGCCTGCTACTTACAAAATCCACCCTGTTTTTCATGTAGCCTTATTGAAACCTGTGGTGAAGAACACCTTTTCGGGAAGAGACCACAGTCCCCCAGCTCCAGTAACCATTGAAGGTGTTGAGGAATTCGAAGTGGAGGCCGTCTTGGATTCTAGGTACCGGCGAGGTCGGCTTCAATATTTAATCCAGTGGAAAGGTTTTCCTCCAGAAGAGAATTCATGGGAACCCGTGAGTAATTTACATGCTCCTCAACTTATTGAGTTATTTCATAGATCTCATCCTGACAGACCGGCTTCCACATGCACCCGGAGGTTGCATTTTAAGGGGGGGCAATGTCGGGATCCAGAAGATCTGGCTCAAGCTGAGCCGACATCTCCCCAGGCCTGTGCTTCCACTCCGGCGCTTGTTGCAGGTTCGAGCGCGTGTCCTGATGCGCGCGTGTGTTTGGACGCGGGCGCGCATTTTCGTGCGCGCGGGTGCGCATTCACGTGCGCGCGCGCGTTCTGACGCCAACATGCGTCCTGGGGTTAAAAGGTCACTCCGACCTAGGCCCAGTGCGAGGTGATCGTCTTACTGACACTGAGCGTTTATTACTGATGTTATTCTGATTTCGACCACGGCTTGTTACTGACTACTCTTCTGATTATCCCTGGATTCCTGTATTGCTCGTCTGACTTCGACCTTGGCTTTTCTGACTACTCTTCTGGATTTCCCTCAACTGGTACCTGCTTATTGATTCTTCCTGTGTATGACCCGGCCTGTTCCAGACTTCGCTTCGTCTCCTGCAGATAAGTGCTAGCCCTTATTACGAACTGTTATTTCTGTGGGCTCATCTAGCACTCCTGCTATTCCTTATCTGGGAACGTCCTGTCTCAACCCTCAGGGCGCAGCTCAGTGGGAAGCGTGGGGAAGGCTCTTACCTTCGGACTCGCCTTGACTCCTGACACTTTTTTTACTTTTTACTTTTTACCCTTGATAAATCTGCCCCTACATGTCTTGTGAGATATTCAACATAGATATTGTCTAGTTTCAGTTGCCGATCTTGTGATCGAATGAAATTCAGTTCCAACATGTATATTTATAAAGAAAAAGTAGTACGTATGTTGTAAAAATAGTATGCAGGGGACGGTGCGCTGCTGGATGTTTATTACCTAAAACACCTAAAGAAAACAGGAGATATCCCGATAGTGTATTAACCTTATAAAAAGGGTAATTTGCGCTTCAAGAACTACTCACAGGTAATTGTCGGGTTTTTCACGCTTAATTACTAGTGGTTGTATCCTCGTCCTGGTCAGTTGGATTTCAGTAACGACGTGCCTAACAACCGCTAGTAATTATCCTAATAACGTATGTATTATACAATTGAACACACTCCAAAACAGAATGTAAAGAAAAATCATAAAGAGAAACATACAAAAATAAAGGTGAAACAGCAGAAAGTGGATTTCCTCCCTTTGCCGTCCCCTCTAAATCTCAATCCCCAACTAGAAGTTCTCTATACCTTATCCAGGGGCTAAAGTGTCAGTAAGTGGGAAGGGAGGGATCTTCCAAACCTGTAATCTATCCAGGGTTGCCACACCTTCTAAAAAATGGGAAATTTGTACCAGCGCGATTCTACCGGTAGTCAATTTTTCGTTTGCAAATATCCAATCTGTTTTGGGTTTGAGTAGATTGAAATTTATGTTTGGAGATTTCCAGGAGCGTGCTTGGACCTGTCTACATTTTCCACATTTTGTGGAGGAGCTCCCATTAATGCTTCATAGGGGTTTTTCTGTAAATTGACGTTCAAGACTCCAAAAATCAAATTATACACCCTGATCCAGTATCTCGATGCTGTGGACAGAGCCACCATATGTGCCCATGTCCCCTGGAGTGTTACATCCTCTAAAACAGCGATTTTCCTGGTTCGGGTACATAAGTGCTAACCTATTGGGAGTGAGATACCAACGAAAGAGAACCTTGTAACCAGATTCAAGTAATATCGTGTTGTTGGAGCCTCTTCTTAAGTTATCCCAAAGCTTACTCCACTCCTTTTCTGTCAGGGACTTCCCCAGCTCCTGTTCCCATGATTGGATGTAGCGTACGCCTACTAATGAGGCTGGGGAATAAATATGTCTATATATATATAAAGATGATCGCTTTCAGGGGGGGTTATCCCATCTATACACCATTTCTCAATAAAGGTGCGCTCGGTGGTATCTAAGGCTCCAACACTCCGTAAAGTTCTGTCTAGATTTTAAATGTAATAGCTGCTTTCCATAATGTTAAAAATGTTATAAGCCTCAATGTTCAATTCCCTCTGTCTCTGTCTAGATTCTAAATGCTTTCTTCCCTGTAAGAATGCAGACACATTTGGTGTGCCTCTGGATTTTGTCTATACATAATGGAAAGGCCTGAAGAACACCTGAAGGCGAATACAAAGGTTAGGGACTGCCAATAAAGACATAGGGGTCCGTTTACTAAAGTGCGGTAAATCTGACTTTAAGTTTCCGCATGTTATCGCTGAGAATATTTTTACGCCAGAATATTCGCAGCGACTAAGTTTACTAAACAGCGATGCGCTCAGAAGTCATTGCGATCACTTGCGGTAACTACGTTAAGGAACCAGCTTACGTTAGCGGTAATTTTAGCGAGTTGCGAATTTTCTGGTCAAAAATTACGTTTTTGCGAATATTTATGCTATAAAATAGTCTTGTTTTATGGCGGTTATTATGGCAATTTTTACTGTGACATTTATGGCCAGAAATGCATCTTCAAAACTTATAAACTTTATTGACTGATGATTATACCATCCAACAACATCACCAGAGTAATACCAATCAAACATGTCTGCATCATATAAACTCTTCTGCCAATAGAATCATAGGAAATGATACCAGTCAATCTCTTTGCTTCATAGAAATGCACAGTTTAATGTAGCCAATCCCAATGAAACCAAAAAGTGTAGTGTCTGACGAATCCTTGGACTGTGATGCCACTGCCAATAATACGCCTCTGAGCTGAAACTGCTGCTGTTTCACCAGATAGAAGCAGAAGCCAAAACATCCTGTCAGCAATAGCTACAGATCTCTCTCCTGTCAGCAAAGAATGATGGGTAAAAAAAAAACATTATTATGGGATATTTCCTGCCCCTTGAGAATTTTCTGGCAGAAAAAATACTTTTACGCCACTTCATATGTGGCGGTAAAAGTTTGCGAATATTCTGGCGTTAATTTTGTCTTTAGCACATTTCGCTGTTTAGTAAACCATGCGTTAATGTGTACGTAGCGTTATTTTCAGCAAATGCGATAACTGGCGAACAATTATTCTTGCGCAAGAAAATTCGCAAATTTATATTTACCGCAGGTTAGTAAACTGGTGATAACATATTTGGCGAAAATTCTGTCTATATATAGTGCGAATATTTTTAACGCACTTTAGTAAACGGACCCTATAATTTGTTCCATATATATGTAAGCAATGTGCCCTAACCCTGTAACTCACAGTAACCAATGATCTCCCTGCACTAGATCAGTAAACGATAACTGCTCATTAGTGTTACGTGTTCTAGAGCACAGTGTCCCTGTGT
This sequence comes from Xenopus laevis, assembly GCF_017654675.1. Taxonomy (NCBI): domain Eukaryota; kingdom Metazoa; phylum Chordata; class Amphibia; order Anura; family Pipidae; genus Xenopus; species Xenopus laevis. The sequence continues at coordinate 89,685,702 of NC_054386.1, forward strand.
TTGTATACAGCCCTTAGATACAGATACTTCCAGTGCATAGTACATTTAATGAGGAGGAGTGAATGGGATGAGGTATCACTCACAGTAAGTATCCAAGACAATGTCGGGCCACAACAGCTCTGCAGGCTTCATTTTCTCTAAACACCACTACAAAGATCCTACGGTTCTGGTACCGGCAGGTACAAACAACATTAAACAGGCTGTACTCTTGTTTGTACATATTTTCTATCTTCTTTATAAACAGAAAGTACCTCTGCCGTACAAAACAGGAAAAATCAAGATTGCAAAAAATTTTTAAAAACAACACTGGAACAACAATTACATGAAATGAAAGTTCTGTATTTTGGCTCCTGTTCCATTGCTGTGTTTATACATGAAACATTACAAATTCATAATAGAGTGTACGATCAACAGTGTACCTCTGATTAACACAAGCATATTCGTAGCCAAACAACTGCTTTGATCTTTCAACTAGTAAAGCACCATAAATAATTTTTATATGGGATTTTGTACAAAACCTTCATTTTTATATTTTTTTATATAAATGATTTCTTCACATCCTTAAATGTCCCTGTTTTAGTTTGATGATATGATTGAAAAATTTGCAAAATGTGCCAATGGAGAGAAGTAAAGCCAATGTGAATTTTCTTGTCTTGATTTCATTCCATTAAATGGAACAAGGATTCACCAAGAAAATACTACTGGCAACCTGAATTGAATCTCATAATGGTGACTAACCCCAAACACTCCTTTTTGGTCAAAATACTAACAAATTAGACTCTTTTATATACTACTGGATGCCTAGTCTAAAGGTCAGTTTAGATGGATAGATGATAACATTCGCATAACTATTCCATAAATTAGGTCAATGAATGTTTTTTTTCATTCATCTCGATCAAGTTTTCCTTTATCCAGGTTATGATATACTGTAAGGGGCAGATTTATGAAGGGTTTCAAAGTTAAAAGTTTCGAAATTCAAAATAATTTTTGGATACTTCGACCATCGAATAGGCTACTATGACTTCAACTTCGACCTTTGATTCGAAGTAAAATCGTTTGACTATTCGACCATTTGATAATCGAAGTACTGTCTCTTTAAAAAAACTGCCAAAGTGCTATGTTAGCCTATGGGGACCTTCCAGAGCATATTTCGATGTTTTTTGTATTCGAAGGAAAAGCGTACGATAAAATCGTTCGAATCGTACAATTCGAAGTACGATCGGAGTACAATTGTACGATCGGAATACGATTGGAATACGATCGTACGATGCAAAAAAAATCCTACGAATTCGACTTCGAATTTCGTAGTATTCAATTCGATGGTCGAATTTCGAAGTATTTTCCACTTCGAAATTCGACCCTTGATAAATCTGCCCCTGACAGACTTATCTAAGTTACCTGGATTTACAGGTCCAGTTTTTGTTTACACAAGTTTTATATGGAAATCTTAGATTAACAGATTACAAAATTAGGAACTATTTTGTTGGTAAAAGGGGAGAAGAAAAAGATAAGGGAAAAAGGGGGGGGTTGGGTTTCTCGAGCTGTCACAATATGGCACTATATAGATTTTTAAATTAAACTGAAGATTACTTTTTATAAAAGTACTGTTTTCACAGTGGGCTGCATATGTGAAACTTGGCATTTGCCCATGGACTCCAAATATATGGAATTTGCCAAGATTGTTCTCTAGGGGCATTGGAAACTATTTGGACTGTTTTTATCAGCTGGTTTACATCAGCTATCTCCTGGCACAAATTAGGACCAAAATGAATACATTTTACAATCTGGAGCATACATATCTTTATATATTTTTATATATTTCTATTTGTATAGCACTCCTTGAGGGCAAAGCACTCTACAGCAAAACAATAAATTAGTAGGAAGAAACAAGGGGTCACTGCATTAATAAGTAACAATAAGTGCATCATTATAAATGCAACTCACATAAATATAAAAAAAATAAGTGCCGAGTGTCAAGGATACAAAAGGATGGAGGACTCTACCCCATAGGGCTTACAGTCTAAATGTAACTTACAGACACAATTCGGGGGTATTAAGTGCTGTAGGTTACAGTGTGTGACACTGTCATCTAAAGGCCACTTCCTAGTTCAAGTGTTATCCAGGTGCTCCCAGAGGTAGTCTTTTGGGGTTATGTAATAAAAAGCACTAAGTTTGCCCAGTAGTAGTAACCTATAAAATCAATCAGCAAGTAGCATATAGCAGTCCCCTGTTTAAAAGCTAATATCCTATTGCTTGCTACTGGTTACTGCTCCCGGGCAAACATAGTGCCTTATATTACATATGGGGATTTGAGTTTAGTTCTAAAGATATTGAAGGAGTATTCTCTCCGGAAAGATTCAGGAATGGCATTTCAAATATAAGACGCAGCAAGACACATCTAATTGAAGACACAGTGCAATTATGCAAGTTTTGGCTACAACGTTGATGCAGTTGAATTACGGTGGAAACACTGCATTCCGGGTAAACAAAGTGATGAACTGCATCAGAAATTTCACGAGCATTTGAAGTTGCGTATGACCCTTAAAAGATCTTATTTGCATATATGATGGTCTACTCTTTTTAATTTGTCTTGGCCGAAGCCATGTTCTAGAAGCTGGGACCATATAGATCTGCTGATGTTGAAAGCTTGAATGTTATCAGTATCATTGAAAGCAATTCTTCCTGCTCACGTGTAGTGGCCCACAGTTACATCCCATCCCAGACTGGCTGGATGTTGTTAGCTTGTTTTCTGTAACGTTTTGCATGTAACCTACCTTACAGACCTATCTCTCTGCTACCTTTCATCTCTAAACTACTTGAGCGCCTAGTCTACAACCGACTAACCTCATTTCTCTCTGACAATAACCTGCTGGACCCCCTACAATCTGGTTTTAAGCCACAACACTCCACGGAAACTGCCCTGACTCGACTAACTAATGACCTTTTAACCGCTAAAGCCAACAATCATTTCTCACTACTAATACTGCTTAATCTCTCAGCCGCATTTGACACTGTAGATCACCCTCTCCTCCTCCAGTCCCTCCAGTCGCTTGGCCTTCGTGACACAGCCCTGTCCTGGTTCTCTTCTTACATTACCAATCGTTCCTTCAGTGTCTCCTACAACGGAGTATCATCTTCTCCCCTACCTCTTTCTGTTGGAGTTCCTCAAGGCTCTGTCCTGGGACCATTACTATTTTCCCTCTATACCTCCCTCGGCAAATTAATAAATTCGTATGGTTTCCACTACCACCTCTATGCTGACGATACTCAGATCTATCTCTCATCTCCTCATCTCAACCCAGAACTCCTAACTCGCGTCTCCTCCTGCCTGTCCGCTATCTCTACCTGGATGTCCCAACGCTACCTTAAATTAAAACTCTCTAAAACTGAAATGGTTCTCTTTCCTCCAACTAACACCAGTAACATCCCGGAAGTTCATACACCTGAGGCTCATGCCCGGAAGTTCATACACCATGAGGCTCATACACCTCAGCAACCGCTCCTCCTCTGCCTCTCCATTCTGTCAATCCCTGGCTTCCGTTACCTTTCAGAATCAAATTCAAATTAATGACACTCACTTTCAAAGCACTTCATAACTCTGCCCCACCCTACATCTCTGAACTCATCTCTATATACTCACCCAATCGCTTTCTACGCTCCTCTACTGACCTGCTACTCAACTCTTCTCTCATTACCTCCTCACATGCTCGCATTCAAGACTTTGCAAGGGCTGCATCCCTCCTCTGGAACTCTCTCCCACGGTCTGTCCGACTTTCTCCCAACCTTTCTGCTTTCAAGAAATCTCTGAAAACGCACTTCTTTCGAGAAGCGTACCCTCACTCTGCTTAACTACCAAACGCAACACCACATACAATACCACATTTCTCACCCACTTAATTCGATCTTGCCCACTCCCACACCTTGTGTATTACTCCCTTCCCTTTAGACTGTATGCCTACGCATAGGGCCTTCCTCACCTTTTTGTACCTGTATTGATTGTGATGTTTGTTACTCCATATGTTCTATGTATGTAATTCATGTGATTTAGTTGTATAATCACATTTACTTTACAGTGCTACGCAATATGTTGGCGCTATATAAATACATGTTAATAATAATAATAATACAGAATGTTGCATTGTACATCAAGAAACTGAAGGTCTCATTAATGTCTAAGATTTCAGTGCAAAGCTTCTAAACCTACGTTCACTTTTCATGAATTGTGCCACTGAACCATTTACACAGCTCAGATACAAAGGGATATGCCTATTGTATGTACAGAACGTTTAAAGTGCTTATATTCATGGAAGTGGACAAATGTATTGGCAAGGGTACAACAGCTGGCAACACCGATGAGCTTAGTGAGACGATCTTTTAGACACACCAGGATAAAAACAGGTTGGAAAAAAAAAAGAATTAACAAGTTAAGACAATTTTTATAATGTATGAAACGGCTATGTGTCTCAGAAAGGGTGGTCGTGTCCTTTCACTGCTCCATTGAGTAGAGGCTGCTTCTGTAACCAGACTACTACTTCTGACACGGAAGGCAGTAATATCATTGTATACAGAAACAGCATTCTAGCCGTCTCATGTATTCTTGTTGTATCCCAAACAAAGCTTGCCTTGCTTGATTGGTAGATGATGCTGGCACGAATACAGGAAGATATCTGCATACAAACATTGAACTGTTCAATGATCCTGTCCTTTGTTCATTCTGTTTTTCCTCTCTAGTCTGTTTTATTTTTATATTTCCTTGCTCTAAAAGGGTGGTCTTTGCTATAACTCCGGAGATGTCCTTCAGATGGGCCAAGGTCAGTATTGGCTAAGGCAGAATAAACAAGTCACACTCTAAGGTCGGTTTTTTTGTGTTTTCCATACAGGACCAATGGCTGATCCTTCAGATATTACACAGTTTGGCAAAACACAAAGATTCTTTAATTGCAATGAAAAATGATAATGTCCTTTTGGACACCACAATGGTGCTTAGCCTTTTATAATTAGTCACAATTTTTGCATGCCTAAAGTTTACTGTAGATAACCTGTCGAGGGAACAGATGCACCACAGTGATATGTGAAAATGTGAAGTCCGGGATTGAAGCTGACCATAGACGTGCAGATGTACCTGCAATATCGGAGGAACGATCAGCTGTCCCAAACTCCCGACCTGCCACTAACAATTGAGATTAAATAAAGTAGTAAAAGAACAAATCAAATGATGTTCTGCCCCTGACAGCAATCGTACGAAAGTTACGTCCGACAAAAGCTGGTGACAGTCTCCGTCTGAGATTGACAATACATGCAGATATTATCAATAGCCGACAGACATTTTCTAACCTGTCTGATCGACTGAACACCTGATCTCCATGAAATTAAAAATGTCGAGACACTCCACACACGGTCCGAAAATCGTACAAAACAAAGATTCGTACGATCATATCTGCACGTCTGTGGCCAGCTTAAAGGGATACTGTCATGGGAAAAAAAATGAATCAGTTAATAGTGCTGCTAATGCAGAATTCTGCACTGAAATCCATTTCTCAAAAGAGCAAACAGATTTTTTTATATTCAATTTTGAAATCTGACATAGGGCTAGACATATTGTCAATTTCCCAGCTGCCCCAAGTCATGTGACTTGTGCTCTGATAACCTTCAATCACTCTTTACTGCTGTACTGCAAGTTAGAGTGATATCACCCCCCCTCCCTTTTTCCCCCCCAGCAGCCAAACAACAGAACAATGGGAAGGTAACCAGATAGCAGCTCCCTAACACAAGATAACAGCTGCCTGGTAGATCTAAGATCAGCACTCAATAGTAAAAACCCAGGTCTCACTGAGACACATTCAGTTACATTGAGAAGGAAAAACAGCAGCCTGCCAGAAAGCATTTCTCTCCTGAAGTGCAGGCACAAGTCACATGACCAGGGGCAGCTGGGAAATTGACAAAATGTCTAGCCCCATGTCAGATTTCAAAATTGAATATAAAAAAATCTGTTTGCTCTTTTGAGAAATGGATTTCAGTGCAGAATTCTGCTCGAGTAGCACTGATGCGTTTTGAAAAAAACATGTTTTCCGATGACAGTATCCCTTTAACTATCAGCACCAATAAATTTACACACACACACAAGACACCTGCACTCAGCTCCATTAAAAAGTCTCTAAGGACTGTAAAATGGACCAAAGTTTTCTGCTAATCAGTTGCTATAAGTTACTACACTAGGGGGCCAAATTTGCCCAATTTAAATAACCCCACATTGTTTGGATGGGTCGAATGAAAAAAGACATCCTTGATAGCCATACAGCTAACATAGTTACAAAAGCATATAAGAGACATCAGTGAAACTGTAGTGAAGCTAGGGTTGTCACCTAACCAGTATTTTATTGGCCTGGTCAGTAAAGATTATGCTTGATGCCAATATTATTATTAACAAGGAACAAGGTTAAAAATATAGTAAACCTGGATTTTTTTCCAGAAACGGTGGCAGACCTAAGTCAAACCATTTAAATATCATAGAGTGGAAGGTTAAAAGACTTATTTAGCTAGTTACAAGCACGAGTGCTCAAGCAGAAACCCCCATGATAAAACAGTATTGAAACTTTTACTACACTAGTAGCATAAAATGACTGGGATATCCTCAGTACAGAACAGCACTTTGACTCTCAGCAACCACTAAAATAAAATTACACTATAACCTTCAGAATAAAACAGCACTGACTCTCAGAAAACAATGTTACTCCAGAAAACTCTAGCATAGAACAGTAGTATCTTTCAGCATACCCCAGCATAAAAGGGATTGTTCACCTTCCAAACACCGTTTTCGGTTCAGTTGTTTTCAGATTGTTCACCATAAACAAAGGCTTTTTTCAGTTGTTTTCAATCTTTTATTTTTTTAACGTTTTTCCAAAATAAAAATGGCACCTGTTGACCATGTTGTACATAGCACATGTGCATAATGCGCTTCTGATGTTGTTATTTTTTGGGTAGCGGAGGATGAGGAGAGTCATGCAGGCATTACAGAACAGTAACTTTCACTTTTAAGCTGACAGGAAGTATGCACAGTATAAGTATGAGCACATTGACATCTACAGGCCATCTGCACAAACACCACATATTCCCCCTATAGTATTAAAGAATTTGGGCAAATGTAATAAACAACAAAAATGCATCTTAAAGCAATAATATACATTATTCACATCACATTGTCCCTGGTCCATGCTGGTAGTTTTCTGATTCTCTCAGTACACCTTATAGGTTCACTTTCTTCCGGCCTATTGCAGTTGACATCAGGAGTAGGGAAAATGTCCTTCATCAAATGGAGTTCTCCAAAGTCATATCTAACAGGAGCAAGATGACTTGCATTCCATATGCGACCATCAGACAGTTCATATGTGTATGGTCCTCACTGGCGTCTCACTTCAAGTGGTGTAGTAAATTTAGATTGTCCTTGTTTCAGTATTCCTGGTTTCCTAATTCTGACTAAAGATCCAGGCTGAAAGTGTACTTCTCTGGCACCACGTTTTCTGTCAGTATAAGCCTTGCATTTGGCTGGTTGACGTTTCACAATGTCAGCAGTAGATGATTTTGTAGGCACAGTATTTTGTGGAAGTTTGATGTCTGCAACATGTAACTAAGTGCGCATCTGTCTGCCATGTAATAATTCAGCTGGAGATGATTGGGTTGTTGCAGGGCACGTTGCTCTGTAGTTATATAGGAACTCTGTTGTAAATACTTTACAAGATTTCCCAGTAAGATTTGCTGTTTGTAGTGCTTCTTTCAGACTTCTGTTAAATCGCTCGATTTCTCCATTTGCTTGTGGGTAATACACTGAAGATTTCCTATGCACAATATTCCTCTCTCTCAGAAAGAATTCAAACTGTGGTCCATTGGATTACCTTCTCTGCTGAAGACTGTAGACAGAAATGTTATCATTGTAGCTGATGTTTTATGAGAAACAAATGCAATTTCTGTCCATTTACTGTAATAGTCCATCAAGGTTATAGCAAATCTACAGTCTATAGGAGCATCTGTAAAAGGACCGACAGTATCAATAGCAAGTTTTTCCCATGCTGAATCAGGGACTGGTTTTACACCTGGTCTCAACTTAACTTTGTGTAAAAGGTTCTTTGCACAGCCCAGTGAAGTGTTGCTGTGTGGTGAAATTGTAGACACTGTTTTTATCCTTGGAGTGTTTAGCATTTTTTACCAGGTGTCATCCTTGGGCATATTCCTAGACACCCAAATGTGGAAGCACTACTCCAAAACATACCAGGTAACCAGTCTCTCCCATCACACCAAGAAGGAGAATTGTAATTGTCCTTGCCAGCAGGTAAGTCCCAATGTGAGTGGTGGTTATCAAACTTGTTTATTTCAAGCCCTGAAGGTCCAACCTTTGGCCAATGTCACCTTGAAGGTCAGGGACCCCTTAGCACAAGAAATGAGAACAGATATAGAAAATATTAGTGTGTCAGTCATTCAGCATTCAAGAATATACTTATTCACCCCAAATTTTACCCTAACTAACATTTACACTAGGCTTTCAGGTGTAGGCCATTCGCTCCAAAACTCAACCTCACTGGCCTTCAGGCTGAGCCCCCACGAGGTCAGCCTCACAGTTTGGGAATCACTGCCCTAAGGTGATGTTGGCTGCATGGCTTATATTGTTTCCTTTTATGGTATGACCCATTACCACAAATTTGAATTAGAAAAGCACAATTCTTACAGTTCTTACCTGTACTTTCTTCCAGTTCTTTAGGTGTATCCCAGCTTCAGTAAGAGGTGTCCACAACTCTAGAAAACATGCATGTAATTTCTTGATTTTCTAATTGTATTGACAGAGCCCATTATATACAGTTGTGTTGAGAATAATAGCAGTGTGTTTAAACAAGTGAATAAAGCTCAAAATCTTTATAATAGCTTTTATTTCACTGCACAGTCTATTCCAAATCAAAACTTGAAGAAACATTTTTGTGTTATTCCTTTACAGAAAGTGAAGAAAAGAGTATATTAGGCCAAAAAATAGCAGTGTCTGGATTCTTCTTTACAAACTCAAACATTTACTGTATAAACTGAAAAAATGTTCTAAGATTTTGCTTTTCTTTTAATCACTGAATATAATATTTAGTTGTATAATCAGTGTTTCTGAGAACGGCTGCACATCTTGTGTTGTATGGAGTCCACCAATTTCTGCACCTGTTACATTAAACAATTCCTCTGCATTTCTTGGTTTTGCATCAGAAACAGCATTTTTGATGTCACTCCACAAGTTTTCTATTGGATTAAGGTCCGGGCCACTGGCCACTCCATAACATCAATCTTGTTGGTCTGGCACCAAGATGTTGCTCGTTTACTGCTATCAAGTATTTTGAATAGGCCCAACACCATAGTATGAGAAACATCTCCATATCATGATCCTTGTGCCACCATGTTTCACTGACTTCACTCTATACTGTGACTTGAATTCAGTATTTGAGGGTCGTCTGACAAACTGTCTGCGGCCCCTGGACCCAAAAAGAACAATCTTGCTTTTTATCAGTCCACAAAATGTTGCGCATTTCTCTTTGGGCCAGTCAATCTGTTCTTTGGCAAATTGGTACCTTTTTAGCACATCTGTTTTTCAACAATGGGACTTTGCGTGGGCTTCTTGCCGATAGCTTGGATTCACATATTCGTCTTCTAATTGTAACAGTACTTACAGGTAACTTTACTCCTTCTTTGATCTTCCTAGAGATGATTATTGGCTGAGTATTTGCCATTTTGGCTATTCTTCTATCCATTCCAATGGTAGTTTTCCGTTTTCTTTAACGTCTTTCAGGTTTTGGTTGCCATTTTAAAGCATTTGAGATCATTTTAGCTGAGCAGCCTATTATTCTCTGCAATTCCTTATAAATTTTCCCCTCTCCAATCAACTATTTAATCAAAGTACTCTGTCCTTCTGAACAATGTCTGCAATGATACATTTTACTCAGATTTTAAGAGAGAAATACACTATAAGCAGCATGCACAGCATTTGCTCCTTCCTTAAATAAGGGATGTAATTGTTTTTTCAAAGAATGAATGAGCTCACTAATTGAATTCCACGCCGCTATTATTATTTTGAACACTGCTATTATTTTGAACAAGCCTCATTTAATTATTATTCAGTGACACAGAATCAGCAGCATGCATGTCATGACTGTTGGATTTCTATTAGTCTACTACACCTACTAGTAAATTATTTGCAATGTAGAAGTATAATTTCTACCGAAGGCAAGACCATGGCATTGCCAATCAGAATGCAGTATGCCTAGTAGGTAAGAAAAGTTTAGGAGCAGTCAAGAGGTCAGGGTAGACTGCAAGCAGATGTGACCAGGGCAGGCAAAGGTCATGACAGATAGAGGATTAATCAAACAGACTACTAGACAGAAGCAGGAACTGGCGGGACAAACCTCATTGAATTGCCACAGGAAGCAGGAACTGATAGGGCACTAAAGACATGGTGTGCTGCAGACAGGTGCAGACTAGCAAGAATCAGCACTCTGTTCCAATTTAACTAAATCAATTAGAGTCAGTCTGCGGAGACAGTAGCATTTACTACTGATATATTGGGTGGGTCTTTTTATTTGATTTAACTAGTGCTAGATGGAAAAGTTCAGGAATTAGCTTTAATGCACTGGTTTGAGTAAATCTACCCAGTTTATGCATATATGAGTATTTTAGACAAGTGCAACACTTTAACACTATGCTAAAATTATCATGTGTGCTAAAAACCTATAAAGGCATACATATTAAGACTAAAGAGCCACTGTCTGGTATGTGGCATACTTCACCTGTTTACTAGAGTGCATCTCATTCTAATGCACCCCCTAATGTGACCATCACTATTTCCTAGGGGTTATCATTCAGCTTCCCGTGATAATTTGGGCCTTGTTTCTAGTAAGGCACTTACAAGGAAACCCATCAACAGGCTGAAGTAAAAGAACAAGTATTTTGGGAAATCATATGCAAGCCTTACGCATTTCATGCCTGTGGGCACTTTATGAGGTTTTAATAAGGCTTTTTTCACGTTTTCAGGATAAACGGTTGCTGATTTACTGGACCTGTCGGTCAGTTTTCTTGTGGGTGATTGCCTGAATATGTGGTTATGGTCATCTATTTCCTGAGATTAAGTTTAGGGGCATGGCACCCGACCACCTCAAATTTATTGGTGAGCGCTAGAGACATTGTACTTAACTTGTCTATTATTTTGATTTTAATCAACATAATCATAAATTCAAGTGTATATATGAAAGGACTCACCCTGGTGGTCCAGTGGCTCTCCCTGGTGGGTTAGTGTCCGGCGTGGGCGACCGCCGCGTCTCCAGCGGGGATGCCCACCGCTGGATTCCTGCTTCCTCCTGTGCCGGCTTCCGTAAGGTGCACACGCCCGCACGCTTCCGGGTTTGTGCGCCTGCGTGATGATGTCATCGCGCATTGACGTGAAATTCCCCAGCTGTATTGTCTGGCCTGCCTTCCAAGTTGTGTTCTTCCATCCAGTATCCTTGGTGAGATGATCGTGCCCCTTTGCTCGTCCAGAACCTGTATCATTGCTCCTCTCTTAGTAAGACCTGGCGACATCCAATTAGCCGCGGGCTCCTCCCGAGGTGAAAGGCAGCTGTTAAAGGCAGAAGCAAGAGCCGAGACCAGGGAGCCTAGCAGCCTAGCACTGGTTCTGGATTTAGGGTGCCGAACGTGACAATATATAAATATACTAGGGTACCCTAGCTATGTTAATAGTGCTGGCACATAAAATACAATTCCAATCCATTGTTATTTACTGGGCACCTGCATATTTGCTGAGACAACAAAAATCTGCAATGGTAGGTAAAAAGGTATATGGTTAGGAGAAACCTTTATCAGAAATGTTAATAGGGTACACAGGTCCACATACTTGCAAGTAGACTAAGCGCATTAGCTAAAGAGTGCAAATTAAGTCCTGCTAACAAAAAACTGCATACAATAGTGCCAACTGATCTATCAGGATATTTGGGGTTAAAATAACAACCGGTCGGAAATTATAATTATTCTGTAAGTGTTAAATGTACAATCAAATTGTGTTCAGGCTGCCGATAGCTGCATTCCAATCCCACCCGAACAAAGCACAGTTAGACTCAAGAGTTCTGTGTTAGTATTATGACAGGGTTTTCCTCTCTGTACTCAGACTGCATCTAAATGGTGGGAAAGAGGGGGTTTAAACAACACAGTTTCCAGATGAAAGTGCCTGTGTGCAGAATAGACGGAATAGGCTATTGTCCTTTGGCTCCCAGACACTGTATCTTGTAATGAGGATTCTGTTCTACATATAAGGTAGAAACATATGAATACTGCTATTATGTTATTTTATGTGTATTCAATTTAAAAGGATTTATAGTATGTATGTGTATATATATATATATATATATATATATATATATATATATATATATATATATATATATATATATAATATATATATATATATATATATATATATATATATATATATACAGGTATGGGACCTATTATCCAGAATGCTCAGGACTTGGGGCTTTCCGGATAACGCGTCCTTCCGTAATCTGGATCTTCATACCTTAAGACTACTAGAAAATCAAGTAAACATTAAATAACCCCAACAGGCTGGTTTTGCTTCCAATAAAGATTTATTATATCTTAGTTTGGATCAAGTACATGGAACTGTTTTATTATTATAGAGAAAAAAAAAATCATTTTTAAAAATTTGGATTATTTGATTATAATAGAGTCTATGGGACATGGTCTTTCTGTAATTTGGAACTTTATGAATAGCGGGTTTCCGGATAACGGATCCCATACCTGTATAGGGGTGGGTAGGGGAAAACATTTCTTACTTCCTTGTCTTGTGACAAAAAGTCACGTGATTTCCCTCCCCACCTCTAATTTGCATATACAAATTAGGATTCAGATTCAGTTAGGCCGGGCAGAAGGTGTGTGTGTATATATATATATATATACTTTAGCATTTGATAGGTGTTGATTGTCAAGTCAAGGAAGTAATATAAGAAAAGGAGCTACCAAGTCTAGTTTGAACCAGGTCCACAAATCCATTGTTGGGACCAGTAAAGGCTGATAAGGTTACTATGATATTGTGCAAATATTGCAACATTTATAACTGTACACTACCCTCCTTGAATCATCCTTCGCTTGCTGTTAAGGTATCTCTGGCTCTATCCACCTCCTTTTTTTGTGTATTCGTGAGGCCTAAGTTTGAGGTGAAGTCTAAAAAATTGACCCCTATGCACCGGGTGCCAAAAAGCCGTGGCCTCACTTACTGATCCTTTCATATAAAGAATAATTAATACCGGTTTAATCATGAGGAATATTGGCTCTGACCTGAGTATTTATAACTATGATCATTACCAAAATATGAATTATGTTGTTTGTTAGAAAGGAACTAGTAACAGTCACATTACTTAACGTAAAGATAAATGGTTCCAATAACATTTCCAGAAAAGAAATCTATACTAAACTAAAGGATTATATTTTATGCCAGCTCATGCACTAGTCCAAAGACTGTCCAGGAATATATTATTTAATAACTTTTTTTGGGACGCTGTTCCATTCCTTCGGAAGAGTTCCATGACAGTTCCATGACAGTGGTGGGGGCATCATATTCAGAAGGTTTCTTATTGGAAAGGCCAAGATTAATCCCTATTTTGTCATCTTTGATTGCTGCAGCAATTGACATTGGAAAGCTCCTTTACTGAAAAAAGTTTGGATATAAAGGGAAGCTATTCTTCTGATCCTTAACTTCCCCTTTAACATTACATTAGGGAGGTTTTTTTATCACAGGTCAAATTTAAGTGTAATGTGAATTTTTTTAAACTCTACTAAATTCGATTTTATTTACTTTTCGAATGGTATGTTATCTATGAAAAAAATGGACTGTCTAAAATTCGATCAAATAGTTCTCCCGACCCAAAAACTTGAATCCATTTCGAATTGAGTTTTCCTCTGAAAAAAAAACCTCAACTTCAGCGGGTCAAATTTATTTTGATGCGCAACATTTTTTTTCCCATTGGAGTCTATGGGGTGTCATTGGCAAATCACTACTATTAACATCTTTAAATAGTTTAACCCCTGCCATTGACTTCCACATGAACTCTGCAGGTTTTAGGTGGAGAAGAATGAAATTAGAACTGTTTCCAAGGTCGAGAGTGATACTCACATTTAAATTTAAAAATTCAAATTCAAGTTGGTGGTTTTAAATTCTAATTTGTGAGTTTTGATCAAAAAAATGTGAAAATTCTAATTTACCATTTGAACCTAAGTAAATCTGCCCCCTAGATATTATTTTAATGTGGAGGAAAGAAGGATTTGTCTCAGGGGGTAACAGGAACAAACACTCATCTGTAAGGGCCCTAATAATAAATCAATACCTTGTACTTAATCCCAACTAAGATATAACAAATAGTGATGGGCGAATTTGCGACGTTTTGCTTCGCCGAAAAATTCCAAATTTCGCGCGAAATTTGCGAAATGGCGAAAAATTCACGAAACGGCGCCGGCGTCTCGTTTTTGACGCCGGCGCCCGGTTTTGATGCCGGCGCCCGGTTTTTCTGAAAATATTTTTTTGACGCCGGTGAATTTTTGACGCGAATTTTCGCGGGCATTTTGCGAATTTATTCGCTGGCGGCGAATCGCGCAAATTCGCCGCAAATTCGCGCCTGCAGAATAAATTCGCCCATCGCTAATAACAAATCCTTATCGAAGGCAAAACAATCCTGATGGTATTATTCAATATTTAAATTATTTGTAGCAGACAAGGTATGGAGATCCAAATTACTGGAGAAAACCCCAGGCCCCCCAGCATTCTGGATAACAGACCCCATACCTGTACTGTTATAATAGCTATGAACCTGCTGGCTGTTATAGTATTGTTCATTAAAAACCTAAAGAGTAAAGATAAAGGGTTAGGAGAAAATGAAAACCAGAGGGGAGGGGAAAACTTAGAAGAATATTTAGATGGTTTCAGCATACAACTGACATGTAATGGAGAACTGCCAGAATACTAATACAGTGCTTAATTAAAAGGAAATATAAAACAGAGTTCATTCAGTACAGAGTAAAGCCAAAGAACCAAAATGCAAATTGCAGATTAATAGCTCATGGAGGCCAGACATGCCTTATTATCGGCAAATTATGTATATCCAGTGCCTTATGAGTATGAATATGAAGGCCCCTTACTGATTCTCTCTTTATGCTGAATTAAAGGGATACTGTCATGGGAAAAAAACATTTTTTTAAAATTCATCAGTTAATAGTGCTGCTCCAGCAGAATTCTGCACTGAAATCCATTTCTCAAAAGAGCAAACAGATTTTTTTATATTCAAAATCTGACATAGGGCTAGACAGATTGTCAATTTCCCAGCTGCCCCAAGTCATGTGACTTGTGCTCTGATAAACTTCAATCACTCTTTACTGCTGTACTGCAAGTTGGAATGATATCACCCCCTCCCTTTTTCCCCAGCTGTCTAACAACAGAACAATGGGAAGGTAACCAGATAGCAGCTCCCTAACACAAGAACAACTCAATTGGAAAAGCCAAGTCCCACTGAGATTAAGTTACATTAAGTAGGAGAAATAACAGCCTGCCAGAAAGTAGTTCCATCCTAAAGTGCAGGCACAAGTCACAGGACTGGGGCAGCTGGGAAACTGACAATATGTCTAGCCCCATGTCAGATTTCAAAATTGAATATAAAAAATGTGTTTGCTCTTTTGAGAAATGGATTTCAGTGCAGAATTCTGCTGGAGCAGCACTATTAACTGATGTGTTTTGGAAAAAACATGTTTTCCTATTTCAGTATCCCTTAAAGGAACAGTAACACCAAAAAGTGTTTTAAAGTAATGAAAATATTATGTAGTGTTGCCCTGCACTGGTAAAACTGATCTGTTTGCTTCAGAAATACTATAATAGTTTATATTGATCGTTCAGAACATCTGCTTTGCTTCTCTCAAGATAAGACCTGGTGGCATCTGAGTAGCTGAGGGCTCCTCCTGAGGCCAAAGGCGGCTGCTACAGGGGGAAGATTGAGCCGTGACCAGGGAGCTTAGCACTTGTTCTGAATTTAGGGAGCCGAACGTGACAGTTAGGGTTCCCTCTGGAGTTGAAGATTTTATTTTTGGTTTATTGTATTAAGAACTAAAATATCCAAGAGGTAAGGGTTTTGCTTTACTGATTTCCTGGGCTCATATTTACATGAGGTATTGATTTATTCCAGGTTGGCAAGGATCATATTTCTAGGTTGTGATTGGTGGCAATTTTATCCTGTGACTTTAACATGTAATTAATGGTTACCAGGTTTTTATTAGGTGATCTTATGATCTTATTAGTCGGGAATGAGCTTGGCATTTATTTTGCCACCATGTCCTTTTAAACTTTGAACTAAATAAAAGCTTCATTTCATATCTTCCATGTTAAAGACCCCAGAAGTAAAAAAAAAAAATTTTTCCTGATAGTAATTTTAGATTTAATGCCCTGAAACATATAGCAGAGTAATAGTAGTATCCATTGCCTCTTTATTGCCGCACTTTAAAGGAAGCACCACACAGAAACTGCAAAAAATATTTATTCCTTCGTAAAGGAATATATTGTATACTGTATATCTCAGCTCCTTTTGTTGCACAGCTGCTACCTACAGCTTCACATTCCTTGGGAAAGATTTGCCTGTGTGCAACAAAGTGGTAAAAGAGAAAGAAAGAAGAGACAAAGCTAGTCAATGGATGAAATGGAAGCAGAGAAGAGATCCTTTAAGAGGTGAGAGTAGGTCAAATCTCTTTTGGCCATGATTAAAACCTCAAAATAAAATATTATCAGGATTATTGGAGGTCACACACAAATTCAGTGCTGCAAACATCTGGACGCATTACAAATATATATGGAAAGCTGGTAGTAGATTATTACCCTTTATATGGAAATGACAAATGCCTAAAGGTGGCCATACATGGGCCGATAAAAGCTGCCGACAGACTGAGTCGGCAGCTTATTGGCCCGTATATGGGGCCCCCCGACGGGCTTCCCAGATCGAGGCCAGATTTAGATCGGATGGGACTCAAAATCCCATCGGATCGCGGCCGCATCTGTTCGTTGATGCGGTCCGGCGATCCGACCTAGGGCCCACGATCGGATCAGGCCAATATTGCCCACCTCAAGGTGGGCATATCGGGGAGAGATCCGCTCGTTTGGCGACATCGACAAACGAGCGGATCTTTCCGTGTATGGCCACCTTTAGTTTCCTTCTTTAAAGTGGTATTTAGACAATTTGCATTTCTACTGTAGCTTTTACTGAAGCTACAGTAATTTAAACACATGCTGGTGAAGCTTTGGTACAGTGTAAAGGGCTTATAAACACAGGCGTTTTATCTGACAGATGCAACTTTAAGCACATGCATTCACTAATTGATTCCAGTAGATTCTGGCTGGTTGTACTGCATTTACCACTTTTCCTATGCATGCCACATTGTGGCCTTTGACATGTGAAAATAGGGATTAAGGGCACCATGCCATCTCCACTGGTAATAATCACCTTAACCCTGATATTAAAGGGATACTGTCATGGGAAAAACATTTTTTTTTTCAAAATGAATCAGTTAATAGTGCAGCTCCAGCAGAATTCTGCACTGAAATCCATTTCTCAAAAGAGCAAACAGATTTTTTTATATTCAATTTTAAAATCTGACATGGGGCTAGACATTTTGTCAATTTCCCAGCTGCCCCAGTCATGTGACTTGTGCCTGAGAAATGCTTTCTGGCAGGCTGCTGTTTTTTCTTCTCAATGTAACTGAATGTGTCTCAGTGGGACATGGGATTTTACTATTGAGTGTTGTTCTTAGATCTACCAGGCAGCTGTTATCTTGTGTTAGGGAGCTGCTATCTGGTTACCTTCCCATTGTTCTTTTGTTTGGCTGCTGGGGGGGAAAAGGGAGGGGGTGATATCACTGCAACTTGCAGTACAGCAGTAAAGAGTGATTGAAGTTTATCAGAGCACAAGTCACATGACTTGGGGGCAGCTGGGAAATTGACAATATGTCTAGCCCCATGTCAGATTTCAAAATTGAATATAAAAAAATCTGTTTGCTCTTTTGAGAAATGGATTTGAGTGCAGAATTCTGCTGGAGCAGCACTATTAACTGATTCATTTTGGAAAAACATTTTTCCCATGACAGTATCCCTTTAAGGGCCCTTACATGAGAGCTTTTGCTAAAAAAAAAAATGCATGATTTACACTGTTAAAGTGGCCTTTTTTTCCTAGAGAGACTGTTCTCACTGCGCCAGCTGAACGCAGGTGGAAAACAATTTGCTTCATTTTACCTACATTTGGCAGTTCCATGTGACACAGCGAGTTAGCAAAGTTTCTCTAGCGTTCCTTTCTTCTAGCAAAATGTTGTTAAAATACTTACGCTTATGTCAGTTTAAATATCCAGATCATATGTCTGTGTTTATTAATGATGGGGAAATTGCTGGAAGTGGACACTCATTAAAAATTCCAAATAAGCAAAATAAAAACAAAAGAGATCCTCTATTGTCCTAAACATGAGCCTACCCTAAACAAATGTGGCATGAGCTAAGTGTAAAAAGGTGTACCCGGTAAATAGCATATATTTAACAGTTACAACATAATACGGCCAAAAACACCAGCATTTTTTCCTTTTTTATGACTTTTTTTTTTTTAACAGGATATGATGTTACTGACATAGTAATGTTGAGGATGCCCCTTCATCTTAACAATCCGCCAGGTAGAACCAGGCAAAGTGGACTTTGGCGAAAAGGGTAACGTATTGGAAAGTTTACACTTTGATAAATTTATGTATTAAGACGAAAATTCGTCTGGCGAAATGGTGCAAACGTTCTCTAGCGCTGAGGTTTTTCACTACCAAATTGTCTTCTTTGCCTTTGGTAAATAGGCAATTTCTTTACGAAATGTCGTTTTTCGATTTTCACCAAAAAACACAATTCGCCCTTTAGTAAATGTGCCCCTTGGTCTCTGCTGGCAAGCAGTTTATAGATTCTTCCAGTGGATATTCTCCAGATACTGTGGTTAACTTCCACGCTCCAAAAATATACAGACATGTTTATTGGCTCCTGGAGGAATTGTCCCTAGTGCGTTGTTTGAATGTGATAGGGACCTAAGACTCTAAGATCTATTGGAGCAGGGATGGATGTGATTGATCAACTGTAAAGTGCTGCAGAAATATGCGTTGACACTATAAAAAAAATATAAAAAGGACTTTTCATTAATACAGGTATGGGACCGGTTATCCAGAATGCTCGGGACCTGGGGTTTTCCGGATAGCAGATCTATCCATAATTTGGATCTTCATACCTTGTGTCTACTAGAAAATCATGTAAACATCAAATAAACCCAATAGGCTGGTTTTGCTTCCAATAAGGACCAATTATACATTAAGTTGGCCATACACAGGGAGATTCACTCGCTTGGCAATGTCGCCAAACAAGCGGATATCTCCCTGATATGCCCATTTTGAAGTGGCCAATATCGGGCTGATCCGATTGTGGGCCCTAGGGCCCAACGATCAGATCAGGTCAAACGGCCGGTCAGATTGCGGGACTGCATCAACGAAAAGATGCGGCCGCAATCCGACGGGATTATTTTAACCAACTTTCGGCCAGATATCGATCTGGGAAGCCCGTCGGATGGCCCCATACAAGGGCCAATAAGCTGCTGACTCAGTCTGTCGGCCGTGTATGGAGCCTTTTGCTGGGATCAAATACAAGGTACTGTTTTATTATTACACAGCAAAAGGAAATACTTTTTAAAAATATGGGTTATTTGGAATGGAATCTATGGGAAACGGCCCTTCAGTAATTTAGAGCTTTCTGGATAATGGATTTCCAGATACCAAATCCCATATCTGTACTATGTTGTACAGAATTTTTATTGATTATATTTAAATTTCAAATTTCAGTGTGTTGACACGTATTTTACATTTTCTTATTCACAATAGTTACGTTTGGACATCTGTAATGCATAGAGTGTTCCCATATATGTTTTGTACCTACAATGCCCATATCAAAAGGTTCTAAACACTTTTTTCCTCCGATTCTAAAAAGCTTTTCTTGGTTTTTGCGGTATTTTGCAGAAATAATAAATAAAGGGTATTCTGCCAGGTAACGGAATAAAGGATAAGTTGGGTTGCCAAGGCTGACAGATCCAAGTGCTCATGATATGCCCATTGATTGAAAAGTGTGCAGAACATGTCAAATCATGAACTAAAAGAAGACTCTTCCCTGCTCGTGGCTGTTACAAGACAGGGTCATTGAGCTGCTGCAGTGGCATCTGGCGCCGTGTATTTATCCTGTAGAGCAGTTACATAAAATTGTACAATCGATTCATTGAATGACAGGTGTTAAATCTAGGGGCAGATGGGAAGCCTCCATGCACAAGACAGCATGCCTAAAAACTACTATTGATTTACAGTCGAGATCTTCATTTGTAATCGTTACCCTGTTTGAGCACAATGTTATCGTACTTTTTTTGTATTGGTTAAGCTGTAAATGATAAGAGGAGGTGAATTGCTCTCAGTGTGTGGTCATTAACCAAGCCAAAGATGTAACTGTCTTTTTTGTTAACCCCTTACACTTATTTAAACAGCACAGTGGGGAAGACAGAAGACTAATTGGTGGATGATGATGTGGGGCATCTTAAACTCTACACTCTTCAACCCTAATAGAAACTTAAGGTGGCCATCGACGCAAAGATCCGCTCGTTTGGCGACATTGCCAAACGAGCGGATCTTTCCCCGATATGCCATTAACGAGCATGGCTATATCGGGGGTAATCTGAACGTTCGGCCGTATGGCCTATTTCCGATTTCCGGATCGCGTGTGGAGAGTGCCGACATCTTTTGTCCGGCGGAGATCGTCGTTTGGTCGATTGGACAGGTTTGATTTGACCCGACCGATCCCGCCGGAGCCCATTACGATGCGCAATGGGCTCCGGCGGGATCGGTCGGGTCAAAATCAAACCTGTCCAATCGACCAAACGACGATCTCCGCCGGACAAAATATCCAACGGTTTACTAGAAATAAGCCATAAGCAGATCTTGCTGCAAAAGTGTTTATTTCACCGACATGTTTTGTATGCTAATTTGCACATAGTACCACCCAAAGAGGAGGTGACATCACTTCCGGGTATACTATAAATATTTGCACAATGTATTTTTGTATATAACACTTTGATGAAGGGCTACTAGCCCGAAACATGTCGGTGAAATAAACACTTTTGCAGCAAGATCTGCTTATGGCTTATTCCTAGTAAACCGTTGGATATTTTGCACTTGATGTCTACACCTGAGGCGGGGGGTGTGTACTGGGAATTAAAAGCCTGGAGTGAGCCGCACTTAGCTACCTGCATTGACTTGATCTCCGCCGGACGAAAGATGTCGGCACTCTCCACACACGATCCGGAAATCGGAAATAGGATCTTTGCGTCTATGGCCACCTTAATAGAAACTTACTTGTGCGAGGTAGTGTAATGTAACAGCAGGTATGAAATGTACAGCGTTAAGTATAAAAATGTTCATTCTCAAACACATAAGGCTCATTTCTATAAACTCTGGAGTAATGTAAATTGGAGTAATGTAAATTATTAGGAGTATAATTAAAACCACTCCTCCTAAAGGTGGCCATAGACGTAACAATTATGATGTTTCTTGGAAAATATCTTTCCAAGAACGATCGTTCGTTTCAATACACACGTGTAGAGCTGAATCGTCAGATATACATATAGAAACAATAGAATTCTACCTGTATCCGACGATTCAGCTCTAACAATGGCCGATGTTTGAGTGCCTTCAAAGGCGTCCAATCATAATTTTCCGTCCAGCCCGATTAACGAGCCGACCGATATCCAAGTCTTCTGCCGATATCAGTCGGCTCGTTTCCTACCATACACGCAATGAATATCGGACGAAAATTAGTTTCGTACGATATTGTCTGTGCGTCTATGGCCACCTTTATAGGCTTAGAGAGGAGCTCAAATGATGGTTACGTGGCTTCAGTAAATGCATAATAAGCCCACATCCCATCATACACATACATATTGAATCTGCTGGTAAGAAAGGAGTTAATTACAATTCTCAGGTCTCCCTCCCTGTCCACAGCTGTGGCCTTGTCTTTTTGTGTGCAAAGTGGCTTCTCAGGGCTGGCACGTGTCCCCCTTCTCTCCTCACAACACCCTCCCTGCAGAGGAGGCACACGCCAGCTTCATTACAATATTAATTGCAAGAGCCATGTGGTGGCAACAGTTTGTCAGTTGCAATCTTTATCCAAGTGTGATCAGAGCTCATTGTCAACCAATTACTCACCACTAACTCCTCACATAGACGACCCTTCCTTCATGTCCAGTGACCTTCTTTCCTTGATTAGTATTTATGGGGAAAAAATGAATATCTATAATGTACAGAATGTTAATGTATGGTTTTAATTTGTACTAATCTCTTTCTCTATTTCTTTTGAGTGCTTTTGACATTTGTACCTATTTAATTCAAGACAAAATTTTAAAAAAAACACTAAACCGCAAATCAGTAAAAACACATATTTTTTTGGTAACAATGTTGTTTCTGAAATACATTATATACCTGATGCATTTCATGCTACTTGCAGCACTTTATTGTTATGTTATTAGGTTATATTATGTAATCCAACTTCAGGGGTATCCACTTTCATGCCTTAATTCACACTAAGGGGGTTATTTATTAAACTCTGAATGCCAAAAACCCCATTTAGGAGGCCCATTTATCAAAGTCCGGATTTATCTCATTTATCTCAAATCCGCACAGGTTTTTCCCCTTATTTATCAGTACATTTTCCCGAAAAATTCCCGGAAAAAAAGAGATTTTTTGATTTTTCCACTCAAAAACAGTTTTTTTCAGATTTTTGCCTAAAAACCACTAAATCTTCGGATTATTTCATGAAACCCAGCGCTGATCAAAATATTTTCAGAAGTTCTCCCATTAACTTATATGCAACCTCAGCACGTCTTCAATGCCGGGTTTTTCGGATTTCGATTTTTTTCCATCCTCGGGGTATAATAAATCCCGAGAAAAAAATAATTTTCCACTAAAAATTCAGATTTTATAGTAAAAAAACCATGAATGTTTGGGGGTTTTGGATGCAACAAATCCACTATTTTGGATTCGGCCAAACCCTGAATCCTTCGCAAAAGATTTGGTCGAATACAGAACCAAACCCAGAGGGTTGGGAAGGGAAAACATTTTTTACCTCCCTGTTTTGTGACTAAAAGTCACGCAATTTCCCTCCCTGCCCCTAATTTGCATATGTAAATTATGATTCAGATTTGGTTTGGCCGGGCAGAAGGATTCGGCAGAATCCGAATCCTGTTGAAAAAGGTCGAATCCTGGCCAAATGCCGAACTGGGATTGGGTGCATCCCTAATAAATAAATATTATAATGCTCATAGATTGCATGTCTTTCAAAACATCACGGGATGTAAGGTGCATGTGGCAGGCTTTAAGTAGAGGGCTCCCGTGTGAGCTGCAAGAAGGTGGAAAACCTCAGAACTTTCTCAGGAACTTAGTTGATTGGAAGAGAAATCACTTTATATAACTAATGCAGGAACTGGCAACTTTCTACACTCCAGCTGCTGCTGAACTACAGCTCCTTGTCTCCCCAGCAACTGCCACAAGCAGGAATGGGATGCTGGGAATTATTGCTCTACAACAGCTGGATTATTGGATCAGATCTAAGGAGCCTGCAGTCTTCCAGCTGTCTCCAGTCTAGGGTAAAGCTGGCCATAGACGCAAAGATCCGATCGTACGAATCAACGTACGATCGGACTTTCCCATCTCCCGACCTGCCACTAACCATTCAGATCAAAGTCTTTACCATTCCGATCAAATAAGAACAGATCACCCAATGTTCTGCCCCTGACAGCAATCGTACGATACTTATGTCTGACAACACTAGTGACAGTCTCCCACTGAAAATCGTACGATCGGCAATACACGCAGAGATATTATCGGCAGGCGACAGAAATTTTCTAACCTGTCCGATCGACCAAACGACCGATCTCCGATGGACGAAAAATGTCGGGACTCTCCACACATGGTCCGAAAATCGTACGAATCCACGATTCGTACGATCGGATCTTTGCGTCTATGGCCAGCTTAATTGTCCATGAATATTTTTACAGGGCCTATGGATTCAGCAAAGTATATGGCTACACAAGAGATGTGGCTGCATGAGATACTAACAGAACAATCAGTCACAATCCATGAGACTTGGTAGCAAGGTCTTGCCTAAATGTATAAGTTAGTCACACAGTAAGCAGTAAAACTAATGCCTATTGAAAGGCCTAGCTCAGAATTTCCAAAGCTGTAGGGTTGGCCCCCAAACAGCCTGAAAGCAAAATAGAGTGGCCTTCTGGGTAAATGCTCATCTGCTGTCCTACATATTCATGGAGGCCCTGCCCAAACACCAACTAACATTATATTTGAAGCCAAACCTTTTACTCACTGTCATATATTCTTATATATTGCTGGAACTGTAGCACGATGTCTGAGTTACTGAAGTTTGGAAGTAACAGGAGGCTCAGAACATAAAAATGGTCTTCAGCCCAAAAAGTTTAAAAACCACAAACGAATGGGCAGATTTATCAAGGGTCAAATTTCGAATTGAAAAAAACGTTGAAAACCGAATTCAAAAAGACCAACCGAAATTAAGTCTTTTTTGGGTCGTATAGGTCAGTTTTCAATCAAATAGGTCTGAATGTGGCCGAATTCGAAAAAAACATTCCCTGACTCTGCGCCGGGTAAAATGAAAAAACGCTGGTGCTAATGACACGCAGCGATTCGTTTTCCGAAGTTGCCCGAAGTTTCCTCGAGGCAACGAAGTCGCCCGAAGCTACCTCGAGGCAACTTTGGGCGACTTCGGAAAACGAATCGCTGCATGTGATTAGCCCTGGCGTTTTTTCATTTTAGCCGGTGCAGAGTCAAGGAAGGCGTTTGGGGAGATTGGTCGCCGCAAAGACGAGGCGATTAGTCGCCAGGCGACCAAATCTCCCCAAAACGCCCAATGTGGCCTAATCCTTAGAGGGGGAATTACTATTTATCCCCACCAGAGTATAAACTTTGTTAGGCCTCCAATCCTGAAACCAATTTTAATATTTGTTTTAAGTATCAAAACAAGATGACTTTTCTTTCATCTAACAAAATTGAATGCTTATGGCAGCTAGAGATGTCGCGAACTGTTCGCCGGCGAACTTGTTCGCGCGAACATCGGGTGTTCGCGCTCGCCGGAAGTTTCGCGAACGTCGCGCGACGTTCGCCATTTTGGGTTCGCCATTGTTGGCGCTTTTTTTGCCCCTCTCACCCCAGACCAGCAGGTACATGGCAGCCAATCAGGAAGCTCTCCCCTGGACCACTCCCCTTCCCTATAAAAACCGAAGCCCTGCAGCGTTTTTTCCACTCTGCCTGTGTGTGCTGAAGAGATAGTGTAGGGAGAGAGCTGCTGCCTGTTAGTGATTTCAGGGACAGTTGAAAGTTTGCTGGCTAGTAATCGTTTTTGATACTGCTCTGTTATTGGAGGGACAGAAGTCTGCAGGGGTTTGAGGGACATTTAAGCTTAGGTAGCTTTGCTGGCTAGTAATCTACCTTCTACTGCAGTGCTCTGGTATGTAGCTGCTGTGGGCAGCTGTCCTGCTTCTGATCTCATCTGCTGACTGCTGCCAATAACAGTAGTCCTTGTAAGGACTGCTTTTATTTATTTTTTTGTTGTTTTACTACTACTACTACTACTACTATAAGAGCCCAGTGCTATTAGTCTAGCAGTGTTGGGGAGTGGGACTGGTGTGTTAATCTGCTGCTCCTAGTAGTTCAGCGAGCACCAACTTTAATTTTTTTTTGTTTAATATTCATTTTTTTTTATTTTACTTTTTTTATTTTACTACCGCTGTAGTAGTGTATAAGTTGACCTTTTAGGCATTATTTGCCCTGTAGCATTTTTTGCCCAGTGTGTTATTCAACCAACTGCCATCTAGCTGGTTGACCTTGTTCACATTCTGTCTAAATAGTCCATAATATACCGTCTCCAGAAAAAACACCGGAGTTGACTTTTTTCAAGCAGCCATAATATATTTTACGTAATCCGTATCCACCGCTTGTAGTAGTGTATACGTTGACCTTGTAGGCATTATTTGCACAGTGTTTTCTTCAACCCGCCATCTAGCTGTGTGAGCTTGTTCACATTTTGTCTAAATATTGATAATATTATCGGTCTCTAGAAAAAACCACTTGAGTTACTTTTTTCAAGCAGCATTCATATATTTTACGTAATCCGTATCCACCGCTGTAGTAGTGTATACGTTGACCTTGTAGGCATTATTTGCACAGTGTTTTCTTCAACCCGCCATCTAGCTGTGTGAGCTTGTTCACATTTTGTCTAAATATTGATAATATTATCGTCTCTAGAAAAACCACTTGAGTTACTTTTTTCAAGCAGCATTCATATATTTTACGTAATCCGTATCCACCGCTGTAGTAGTGTATACGTTGACCTTGTAGGCATTATTTGCACACTGTTTTCTTCAACCCGCCATCTAGCTGTGTGAGCTTGTTCACATTTTGTCTAAATATTGATAATATTATCGTCTCTAGAAAAACCACTTGAGTTACTTTTTTTCAAGCAGCATTCATATATTTTACGTAATCCGTATCCACCGCTGTAGTAGTGTATACGTTGACCTTGTAGGCATTGTTTGCCCAGTTTTTTGGCCGCAGCCACTGAAGCACAGAGGCCAGAAAAAATATGCCATATAAATGCTGAAAATAGTCATTTTTTGCCATACGTTGACTCAACGTATATGGCAAAAAATGGACTATTTTCAGCATTTATATGGCATATTTTTTCTGGCAACTGTGCTTTCAGTGGCTTGCGACCAAAAAAACTGGGCAAACAATGCCTACCAAGGTCAACGTATGGCAAAAAATGACTATTTTCAGCATTTAATATGGCATATTTTTTCTGGCAACTGTGCTTCAGTGGCTGCAACCAAAAAAAACTGGGCAAACAATGTCTACAAGGTCAACGTATGGCGAAAAATTACTATTTTCAGCATTTATATGGCTATTTTTTTGGCAACTGTGCTTCAGTGGCTGCCGTCCAAAAAAACTGGGCAAACAATGCCTACAAGGTCAACGTATGGCAGTTGTTTAAAGAGAACAGTAGATTACTAGCCAGCAAAGCTACCTAAGCTAAAATGTCCCTCAAATCCCTGCAGACTTCTGTCCCTCCAATACAGAGCAGTATCAAGCAGATTACTAGCCAGCAAACTTACTATCATCTGTCCCTGAAAATCACTAACAGCTCTCCCCCCTACACTATCTCTTCCAAGCACACACAGGCAGATTTTTCAGATACATTTTTGCCCTTGCATCCCCCTCTGGCATGCCACTGTCCAGGTCGTTGCACCCTTTAAACAACTTTAAAATCATTTTTCTGGCCAGAAATGTCTTTTTAGATGTTAAAGTTCGCCTTCCCATTGAAGTCTATGGGCGTTCGCGAACCGCTCGCGTTTTTGCGCAAGTTCGCGAATATGTTCGCGAACTTTTTTTCCGACGTTCGCTACATCCCTAATGGCAGCCACCTGCTGGCTTCAAGTTACACCCCTCTGTGTGTACCCTGTATTTTGGAGATAAGTTGTGTCAGTTGTACAAATTCATTAGTTATTTGTATTGGTTTTCAGTGTTATATTTGAAAAACAAAATCTGTTTATGAAAAACAAACATTCGCTTAAGCAAACAGTATTTTAATGAGCTGATGAATGAATGGAAAGAAGAATTTGTACACACAAAGCAATTATGGTAATTATGCGTTATTTGTCATTTGTAGTGATTTTCATATTAAACAGGCTGGCTTTGGGCATGTGTAGAAAAGATAACGACAGTGTAAACGTGTTTGAATAAACAGGTGAGTCTAATTGGTCTTTGCTGGAAATTAGCTACTGCTTTCTAGTAAAAAAAAAGACATAATTTTGGAGAATTTACAAAGTATTAGAGTACAGCAGGTACAGTAATATTTGCATTGTTTGTTACATAAAGGTACTATGTATTGTTGAGTACGAATTGGCAGGGGTATGGTATGTGTGGCCAAAAACGCTGAAATGCAAATGGAGTTAAACGCAACCCTATCACGAGTACAGGCAGGCAGAATATAATGGAATCAATTAGCGAATGCGTTTATTGCACTCAAACCTGTGTAAAAGCGCAGTAATCACAGGAAAAGCCACCGATGTGTAAGAGCTTTACGTATCGGAGTAAAGCAGGTGCTGTAATATTTGTAAGATTACTTAAAGGTGCTGCGTATTGTTGAGTATGAACTGGCAGGTGTACGGTACACCTTGGGGCAGATTTATCAAGAGTCGAATTTCACATTTAAAAAAAAATTTAAAATTCGACCAAACGCAATTTATTAAAAAAAAATCTACGTTTTTTTTCCGGGTGAATAGTACGTATTCATTCGAATTACAATCATACGAATAGAAGTAATAGCGCATTCGATTCAAAAGTCCACCAATTGACTCCACATAGGTTCTAGGAGGTCCCCCATAAGGGGAATCGACCCTTGATAAATCCTTGTATCTTTTAGCAGTTCTGAGAGCCAAAAGCAAAATGTCACTTAAATGCCTTAAAGACTACAGACATATGGGCCGAGTGAATTGCATATAATAGTCACTGAACTGCCGAACACGCAGGCATCATATGCACGGGCAATTCTCGTCATTGTGGGAGGATTTTAAAAGTAGATTGTGGGCAGTAGAGTGTAGCTGCGCCTGATGTACAAAATATGCCACTTGGACTATTGTTTCATTTTCTACATAGTATAACTACTAATAATCTGTTCCCTACATCAGCGGGAGACACATTTATCAAGGGTCGAATTTCGAATTCATGTAAGTTTTTTTAAGCTCCCGAATATACTCGAAATTCGACTGGGGGGTTATTTAAGATAAAAATCTTATATCTTAAAGGAGAAGGAAAGCTACGGAGGCATTTTATTGCCAATAGATTAGCTGCAATAGCGCAAGCTAGAATGCTATATTTATTCTGTAGAATGTTTTACCATACCTGAGTAAACAGCTCTAGAAACTCTCTGTTTGTTTAGGATAGGAGCTGCAGTATTAGCTTGGTGTGACATCACTTCCTGCCTGAGTCTCTCCCTGCTCACTTATAACTCTGGGCTCAGATTGCATCAGAGAAGGGAGGGAGGGGGAGAGGAGCAAACTGAGCATGCTCAAGCCCTAGCCCTGGAGGTTTAAGATGAAAACAGGAAGTCTGATACAGAAGCCCATGAGTACACAATAGAAGGAAAGAAATGTGGTGTTTCTTTTGACAGAGGACTCAGAGCAACATTATTTTGAGGGTTTACTGGTGTATTTATATAAACCTTTCTGATAAAGGTTACTTAGTTTTAACCTTTCCTTCTCCTTTAAACTCGGACGAAAAACAAGAATCGAATTCGACCAACTCCGAAAAAAACTTGAATCTCAGGAAGGCTACAAACAACACCAAATTGGTCACTGCACCTCTCCCATTGACTTATCCAGTAATTTGGCAGGTTGTAGGTGGCGAATAGTCAAATTCAAAGGGCCAGAGTATGATAAATCTCGAAAATCGAATTAGAATTTTATAAAAAAAAATTAAAAAAAACTTGAATCGAGTTTGGATAATTCCCTGACATTTTTGACCATTAAAAAAATTGTCTTAATAAGTAAATTTGTATGTATCGACTCAATCATTACTTGGTGGTATGGACTGCTATATGATGCACGCGTTTGCATACTTTCACGGTCTCTGGCAGTGTGAGAATAACCCACGCTATACAGCAGAGTATGTCAAAAAATGGGAATCCTTTATAGAGTCTGCCATATCATGGCTTGTGTCCATCTGGACTTATATTGTTTGTGTGTCTCCCTTGTACTGAAGCCGTGCCCTGTTCTGTTTTTGTGTCTGTGCCAGATGGCGTCTTCATCTATATCATCATGCATGAAGTGTCTGTGCTTAGTGCAATAAGTATACGCCACAAGTAAAAACAAAAAAAATCTAATGCTTACATCTGCTGAAGCCAATATTACCGAGCTTGCCTTTCAAGACAAAATTAAAGAACCCAAGATCCTTCTGCTTCTTATGTGCCCAGCTTGTAAATTATTATGAAGCTCTGATGTTATCTCACTATTAGTGACACAGGATATTACAATTGATTATGATTAAAGCTTCATAATATATAGCTTCTTACACTCGGCACAATAGGGTGTCGTCAGCTATATTCAATTATATACAGATTGCACTAAAAAAAGGTTACATTCCCTTGCAGGTTTCTATTCAAACTTAGCAGTATATTTATGCGTAGTATATTTATGAAATATATTCTAATCAGAATGCTGGTAGAACAGCTTCATTTTGGACCCCTTGGACAAAAATATACTTGGTAAAATTCCCATTAGTGTAATAAGAAAGTGAAATTGATTGAACTAATTGTATACTTATTAAAGGGATACTGTCATGGGAAAAAAAACATTTTTCAAAATGAATCAGTTAATAGTGCTGCTCCAGCAGAATTCTGCACTGAAATCCATTTCTCAAAAGAGCAAACAGATTTTTTTATATTCAATTTTGAAATCTGACATGGAGCTAGACATTTTGTCAATTTCCCAGCTGCCCAAGTCATGTGACTTGTGCTCTGATAAACTTCAATCACTCTTTACTGCTGTACTGCAAATTAGAGTGATATCACCCCCCCCTCCCTTTTTCCCCCCAGCAGCCAAACAAAAGAACAATGGGAAGGTAACCAGATAACAGCTCCAAAACACAAGATAACAGTTTACTGGTAGATCTAAGAACAACACTCAATAGTAAAAACCCATGTCCCACTGAGACACATTCAGTTACATTGAGAAGGAAAAACAGCAGCCTGCCAGAAAGCATTTCTCTCCTAAAGTGCAGGCACAAGTCACATGACCGGGGGAGCTGGGAAATTGACAAAATGTCTAGCCCCATGTCAGATTTCAAAATTGAATATAAAAAAATCTGTTTGCTCTTTTGAGAAATGGATTTCAGCGCAGAATTCTGCTGGAGCAGCACTATTAACTGATTCATTTTGAAAAAAAATTTTTTCCCATGACAGTATCCCTTTAAGGATGTTCAAAGTTCAATTGTTAAACACCAGAATCTTAGAGGCACGTTTATCAAAGGTCGAATTTCAAATTCATGTGAGTTTTTAAAAACTCCCCAAAACTCACATAAATTCGAAATGTATTAAAAATAATAAAAAAAAATGTAAACTCAGATGAATGGAATCTCCGGAAAAAACTTGAATATCAGGAAGGCTGCAAACAACATCGAAATTGATCCCTGGACGTCTCCCATCGACTTAAACAGCAATTCATGTAGGTTTTAGGTGGTGAGTAGTCAAATTCGAGTTCTTAAAGGGAGTATGATAAATCTCGAAAATCAAATTCGATTTTTTTTAAAAAACTCGATATGAATTTGAATAACTCCCTAGTCGAATTTGACAGTTTTGACCATAAAAAAAATGTGAAAAATGGTATTTTCTATTCGATTTCTATTCCCTTGATATATCAGCCCCTAAGAGCTCTTACAGACGAGCGTTTGAAGCTGCGCTCCCCTGCGTTCCGTTTTCATGCGTTCAGCCGCAGGAGAGCGCAGGAGTAGACGCATTCAGTTTTTTTCAAGGGGCTGTACTCACACAGGCGAATGTAGGGCCGAACACAGGTTGAGACGCAACATGCTGCATTTTTCCTGCGTTCAGCGCCTACAAGCGCCTGTGTGAGTACAGCCCAATTAAGCTGTTCAGGCTTTTAGGCTGTTCAATGCAGGAGATCAAAGAGAAAGTCGAGACATTTCAGTAAAAATCGGGGACTGCAAGTTGAGCTGTCAAAATTGGGACTGTCCTGAGAAAAATGGGACAGTTGGGAGGTATGCAATATCAAAATAACTATGTTCAGTTGTTAATATTATACAGACTAATGGGAGTTCCCCATTCTAGCTCAGGACCATAAAGTAGTCATAAATCTGCTAAAAACCATTTAAACATTAGTATTAATTATATTTTAGTTGAGATCAAATACAAGGTACTGTTTTATAACAGTATTAAAGAGAAAAAGGAAACCATTTGTTAAAAATTTGGATTATTTGATTATAATGAAGTCAAGGGGAGATGGCCAACCAGTAATTCTGAGGATTCTGGATAGCCCTGGATAACTGTAAAATTACATCTAGTTTGACTTGGTTTCCATGAAGACACTGCTATATGGTTAAACAGTTTAAAAACATTAGTGATAGTTTTTCTAGGAAAAGGTAACCACAATATCCCCATAGATTAAAATATGTGTAGCCATGGTTTTGGCCTTCCTAGCGAGGCTCGAATCAAGAAATGGAGAAACCCGTTTGAAAGCTAATTACGGTAAGATTTGGGGTGAACATTTTTTTGCTGCCCTGGATACTTTCTAGAAGCTCAGACTGAGGACAAGTGATGGGCGAATTTGCGAAATTCGCAAAATGGTGAAAAATTCGCGAAACGGCGCCCGTTTCTGACGCCGGCGTCCGTTTTTTCGAAAAAAAAATTGGACGCCGGTGAATTTTTGCCGCGAATTTTCGCGGGCGTTTTGCGAATTTATTCGCTGGCGGCGAATCGCGCAAATTCGCCGCAAATTCGCGCCTGGCGAATAAATTCGCCCATCACTACTGAGGACTAAGAAGTTTACTTTTTTGTCGTCCAAGATATTCTTAAAATTATACAGCAGAATAGCTGATACATCAATGCTTTCATGCACCTATAAACTTGCCATAGGGTAATGAGCCCCTAATGTGTCTAAGGAGGCTTGAAGTCTCTTTGCGACTTTTATTACATTCCCCCAATTGTGTATTAAGCATACAGTTGAAAAATGCTGAAATGTGTGTCCTTGAGCAGAGATCCACCTGTTATCCGATAGGGTGGTTTCACCACTGTTGTGTTCCATTACATGACAGTGTTTTAATGAAAAAATGAAGAAATGGTTTAGTGGGTATATTTAAGACATATATTTAAGACAGAGACATTTTGTATATACTGCTACTAAAAAATGCCTTACCCTTTAAACAAAACAGGGATTGTTTGTCCATGTATTGCAATATATTTAAGCTGGCCAACTACGTCAAAGTCATCCCATATCTGGCCAGTCCTACGCTTAATTTTCATCTGATTCATTAAGAATTCTATTGCTTCATTATACATTTTACAAAAGGGACTAAGTTTTACCTGCAACTTACTTGCTGCTTTCAAAGTAAAACTCCCAAACTTGGCTGCCCTTTTATTAGACACCAGTGGGATCACCTGACTATAGCTGGGAGGGGTGGGAGCTACAACATGGAGCTGGTCACTGCTCCTGTATAAACTATAACAAACAAGGGAAAGTTGTGCTCACCACTAATTTTTAAAACCATTAGGCGGGGGTGCAATGAGGCTGTGACCACAAAATACATATAGTCAAATACAAGGCATTTTTTAGTAGCAGTATGCACAAAATGTCGCTGTCTTAAATATATTGATAATGGGTTGAGTGCAGAGGACTCTAATATTTGCCTCTTATAGGCAGTCATGACCCATGTGGGCAAATAAGAAACTCCTAGGCCTCATGTTAACTTACGTGTGGCACTTGAAAAAGGATCCATGTGGTCCGAAACATGTCGTGTTAAATACAGCGCCGGATTCAGTGGGCAGGCACCAGAACGCTGGCGAGCTGTGTTCCCCTAATATTCTGCCGCCCTAGGCCTTGGCCTTTGTGGCCTCTCCACAAATCCGGGCCTGGTTAAATATAAGATTTGCAGCTGAGACTGCGGCTCATGTGTCCCTTCCTAACCTTTGTTGATTCAGGATAAATCTAAGGTCGGCTGGTGTGACCTATTTGGAAGGAGAGTACGTTGAACAGGTGTAAGAAGCTGAGCATTTTGACGTCATTTCATTTGTAATGTGTTTGTGACTATGTGATACTGAGTGCACTCAAGACTAATCCTGTTACAACTTCATATTACATCCTGTGATTAATATGTGATACACATTTCAGCGCAAATCAAGAGAAATGATGTCAAATTGCAGGATCTTCAAATGAAACCCTAATACAACACATTCTGCAAAGGGCAACTTTGGGATGCATATTTCCATTTTCTTTTCCCTTCGCAAAGTGGGGTTTTTCTCCAAAATTCCAGTGTAAAAGGGGGTGCTAAGTCGGGTTGTTACTTCCGGGAACACCAACGTGCACAGCATTGATAACGAGATTAGTGCTCGTTTTAACTTGGAACAAGTCAGTAGCAAATATTGACGAAAGGCGCCTGTGGTAAATGAGGTGTACAATCTGCAATATGATCCCACAGAAGGCACCAATAAAAAAATGAATTGGAGCAAATGATTATACAGATGCTGGGGCTTTAGGATTATTACATTTTATATGTACAAGTAAATATATTGAAACAATGGTAATGCCATTTAGTATTATGGATCAGCTACACCCCATTACTTTATATAATAACTCATATATATGACAAGGCAATTGTGGTTTTTCCACCATATATTTTCCTCCCTAGAATTGATACCTCCATACCGGTGTGCGCTCTTTTACTTTCAGTCCGGGTTAATTGGAAGGGTTAGCAACGCTACAGCTGGCCATAGATGTTCAGATTTTTTTCCTTGTGCAACAAACATTTGAATATCGACATTCGTTTTATGCAGCAATCTAAGGGTAGGACTACACGGACGTTTTCAGCGCGATCCGACGCGCTGCGACAAAACACATGTGACAAATTACATGCGACGGAAATGAATGCATTGTTGGATGAAGTCGCAGCGTTGATCGGACACGACCGACGGATGCAGATGCTGTCGGATCAACGCTGCGACTTCATCCGCCAATGTATTAATTTACCTTATTTCCGTCGCATGTGATTTGTCGCTTGCGTTTTGTCGCAACGCATCGGACTGCGCCAAAAACATCCGTGTAGTCCTACCCTAAAACTAAGCATTGAGATTTAAATTGAAGGATTAAAGTAAGAAAACAGAATACAAGTAATACATGTAATACATGCCAACTTAAACCTCAGCCACTAGTATTGACTATTTCGTGTTAAGGTGGCCATACACGGGCCGATAAAAGCTGCTGACAGACCAAGTCGGCAGCTTATTGGCCCGAGTATGAGGGCCCCCGAGGGATCTGGCCGAAAGTCGGCCAGATCTCGATCGGATGGGATTAAAAATCCCGTCGGATCGCGGCCGCATCTGTTCGTTGATGCGGTCCCGCGATCTGACTGCCCGTTTGCGTTCAATAGGATCCGATCGTTGGGCCCTAGGGCCCACGATCGGATCAGCCCGATATTGCCCACCTCAAGGTGGGCATATCGGAGGGAGATCCGCTCGCGGATCTCTCCATGTATGGCCACCTTAAGAAAGGCCACTGATCTGGCTGCCATATACAGTACAGCTGCACAAAGCAAGGGCCGCAGATCTGTCACACCACATTGCATACAGAGTGGATTACTCATCTGGAGTCTTGTGGATTTGCAAATAGCTGAGGCTGCTGATCTGTTTGCCATAACCAACTACACATAGCAGAGTCCTGGCCATAGACGTTACAATTACAATCTTTCCAAAAAAGAACGTTCGTTTCAACACACACGTGTAGAGCTGAATCGTCAGATATCGTCAGGTGGAAAGAATAGAATTCTACCTGTATCTGACGATTCAGCTCTAACAATGGCCGATGATTGGGTGTCTTCAAAGGCGTCCAATCAAAAATTTCTGGTCGGCGCGTTCTACGAGCCGTCTGATATCCAAGTCTTCTGCCGATATCGGTCGGCTAATCTCCCACCATATAAGCAACAAATATCGTACGAAAATTTGTTTTTTATGATATTATTGGTCCGTCGATGGCCACAGTGTTGATTAATGGTTTGATAGTTACATCATCTTGAACATAGCAGGGGTCACTGATCTGGATTCTCATATTCATCTGGATTTACACATATATTTGGGGTCTGCTAGCCATACCCAGCTGCATATAGAAGGGGCAGACATATGAGGTCTGAGAGGCATATGACAGGGGCCAGTAGTCACATTACATTGTACATGTAGGGGTTCACTGATCTGGAGTCCAGTGATCATACATATATTCAGTGGCCACTAGTCTGGGGGTCTGCTAGCAATATCCAGCTGACAGTCACATCATTACTGTTGAAATTTCCTTTCCATTTCTGCTTAGAGGAGCTTTGCTGTTTAGCACAGGTGAATCAATAGGTTTAGTGCTTTATGGGCTGTCCGGGAGATAGAAAGCGAGCAAGGGCTCATTAACATACAGCTGAAGCTTTATCTGTCTCCAACTACCTCCCCCTCTCCCCCTTTTAACAAGCACATGAAAGGCCCTCTATGCGCCTGGATTTAATGAGAGGCACGCGACCCAACAATGAACGCATGTTGCAATCAGACTGGCACACGCCTGCCTCAACCTGCACAAAGTCCATTATTCAGTACAAAGTCCAGTGTGGTTTCAGTTACCCCATTTCCTTAACAATTGACATACTCTTCAAAAGAGCCCTAGTTTTTCCAAGCTCGGTTTATATCAAAAGACCCTAGAATGTTTGCTGTCGATTCTGTTGGTCTACCTCCCGCTGAACACATAATGGACAGGGAACCTTAGGCATTGTGTGTTGTGTCGAACTACAACTCCCAGAATCCCCTGATGTAGTTCTGCAGCCAGGACCGCCATCAGAAATCACAGGGTCCCATACGACAACATTTCCTGGGCCCCCCTGGGCTGCGCCCACCGCAAGCCCCACCTACAGGTCCGCCCTCCCCACCCCACAGGTCCGGCCCCCACTACACAGTAAAAAAAAAAAAATATTAGTGGCTAAAGTTCCCACATGTTAATAAAAAACAAAAAGATATTAGTGGTCAGGGCCCCCCCATAAAAAAATATTGGTGGCTAGGAGCCCACATGAGAAAAAAAAATTGGTGGCCAGGCCCCCTCCCCCCACATTATAAGAAAATTGGTGGCCAGGGCCCCTTAAACGTCTATGCCTTCCCGAAGTCGGCAGCTCTCAGAATGCAGGGGGGCCCGGATAATCATGTACGTGTGGCGTGGCTGGGGCCCCCCTTACCCTCGGGGCCCCCCACAACTCTCGCCCCTGTCCCCCCCTGATGGCTGCCCTGTCTGCAGCAGTTGAAGTGTGAATTGTTTACTGTCTCTCCATAGTAAGATCATCCAATTCTGCTGCACAACAAAGTGATGTGGAAAGGGTGTTTATAATACTGTAAATGACCCAACTTCCCCCCCCCTTCTTTGAGAGGCAGTGGGGTTTTATGAAATATTCCAATAATATTGCTGTAAAAATCTAGGAACAGATGCTTGGCTTTGTCATAATCACATAGGCTCGCTGGTGGTCAGTGCTGCAGCAGAAGGGCACCATTAATTCTGTGTATGAGTTTTGAAAGGGGCGGTGCTGTGGGTAAATGACAGGCGCATAATGAGCTTTCAGTACAAACAGTATATAAGTAGCTGGAAGCAGAGCGAGCTGTGCATTTGCTGATCGCAGCACAGAAGGGAAGGAGTATCCTAACAACCAACAAAACACTACACTTTCAAAGAGATCCACTCGGCTCAGGAGCTAACCTTATTGTTGGCTATCAATTCCTCTGCAACTGAAGCCACACATACACACGGTCGGATGCTGGATTTATCCATTCAAGGGCATGCTTAACCAACTGGATTACACCCCATTATTATTTTTGCTGCTCCAGACTGGGGGTTTTGCT
The DNA here is from genome assembly GCF_017654675.1 of Xenopus laevis. Taxonomy (NCBI): domain Eukaryota; kingdom Metazoa; phylum Chordata; class Amphibia; order Anura; family Pipidae; genus Xenopus; species Xenopus laevis. Next base: position 89,723,560 of record NC_054386.1, read on the forward strand.
TAAAAGAAGATCAGAATCTTTTATGTGTGATTTGTTGTAAATTTTTATACTTTTTTTTGATTATTGCTCATTTTATCCGAGCTGCGCATCAATTTTGGGAGTAATATTGATTTCCAACGGACTTTTGGAAGCAAGGCAAGGAGATGAAGGTGGATCCTATTCGCATCTTTGGCTTGACGTTTCTCTTAATACTTGTGAAGCAGGTAAATGGCCATTCAAAGCTATATTCTCTGGGTCCCTGGTGGTCTGTAGGTCATGTAGGTTGAGTAATGGGAGACCCAGTTTTCCAGGGAGATCTTATTTAGGGGGTCTTGTGTATTTTTCTTCAAGGTATCTAGCTCCGGGGTCTTCCAGCTGGAACTTCATGAGTTTATCAATACCAATGGGATGTTGGTGAATGGAAAGTCCTGTTTACCCAACTGCAGGACCTTCTTCAAGATTTGCTTGAAACATTACCAGACGGTGGTCTCCCCTGGATCCTGCACCTTTGGCAGCGTCATCACTCCAGTCCTTGGATCCAACACCTTCAGCATCAAAGGGATGGAAGGCTTCACCAACCCCATCAGGTTGCCCTTTAACTTCACATGGCCGGTGAGCCCCCATTCCGTTTTAATTACTAATATATAGATAAATAGAAGTGGCCACAGAATAATAATGAGGGTTTAGGGACTTACTCTTTTTATAGGTAAATGCTCTCCTGCAGAAAGCATAGCATTATTTGCCTCCACAAACAAAACAATGAACCCATCACCTCTGGGAGAGGCAGGGCAAGCATAAGCAACAACCCCAGGTGCCATGTTTTGTGATATCTCACAAGGCTGCAACTGTAGGTACTGGGAAAATAGAGAGTCTCCATTGCACCCCCACAGATATATCTCTTCTGGCATGGGGCAGCATCTGTGGAATAGAGTGTATGCTAAGAAAAGATGGTGGGAGGAAAACCCTAGAGCAGGACCATCTAACCCGAACCCTTTGGCTGTTGTAGAATAAAAGTACTAATGCCCACCCACTACAACAGCTGGAGGGCTACAAGTTGTGTAGCCCTGCTTTGTATAAATTCTAGAGCCTGATATAGGCATTTTCTTTGTATTTTATAAAGAACAACCCTAAAAAAGAGACCATTAAAGTGACAGTTGCATGACGTTGTTATGTCCTGGTCTTGTAAAATGATATTTCCTAGATCTAGGCGGATTGTCTAAAAACATCCTCTGTTGTACATTCCCTGCAAGCTCCTCCATTCGTAAACTTAAAATAACAGACTGTTTAGGGATGGTAAAGCAGTGAACCCTAGGGGGTTACAGGGTTAATTTGCCTGTTATGTTTTTGCCTAGTCAAGGAAGTCCCATGAATTAATAAGTAGCACAAAATATTTATGCAGCATAGAGTAAACCAAACCATCCTAGAATGCGCACGAGAGCAACAGATGTCAACAGATTCAGATGGATTCCAAGTCATTATAGGCAGTAAATACTGAATTGGAATGCCCTATCTCTACCCCGCCTCCCATACTGAAAATAAACCCAGAGACGCTCGCTTTAATTGAGATCCAGCCAGTAATGCTATATGCAATTAGATTAATTAAACTGCACCGACAGAGAGCCATCTAGTTTTCATATTAGATCAGTAGTAAAGCTATCATAACATTACAGACGTAGGTGGATAATGCGTTAAGTATTTTTATGCTTTTTTATTTCAGAAAACTTTTTCACTGATCGTCGAAGCCTTTCATTCGCCTACAGGTAAATATTTAAACATAACAGGCACAAGGGGGCGCTACGATCTCACAAATAAAACGATGTTGGGCAATATCAAATACAATTAACGACCTTATTTATTTATGTTTTTTAATGTTTATAAAGTGACGTCTATTCATTTAACTTACAAACAAAAGCCCTTGCTTTAAAAGATACAAATCAGTTTCTACTTTGATATACACATACTTTTTTTTTTTCATGCCCCTCCATACCTAATCTGCAACACAATTGCGTTTCCTCCAGTTTATTTTTGGCGTGGGAAAGAAATCCGCTCTTTGGTGAGAAAACCAGAAGTCTGCCAAATCATCCTGACTGCCTTTTCCTGTATTTTACACCTTTTTCAAATTCCGCCCTTTGGAAAAGAAATAATAGCTTTTGGATGTTTTGCTGACATAAAGGAAGAGACTATTTCAACAAAACAGTTCTCACGTTGAAATTCTGCTGGACCCCAAAAGCCTAAAGGCTCAAATTATTTTTGAAAATCTTTAATGTCATGATTATACCTTTTTGGCATTTTTTCTGGTAGCTCCATTTTCTAAATAATTTTTGATGTCATATCCACTTTAGACATCTTCCCTATTATTAATAGGGACAAATTAATAAATTATAAAACTATAATAAATCTGAATAATCTCAATTTCATTATTATACATTTTTGGGGTTTTTCTAAACTTATGTATTTTAGGGCCAACATTATAATTGTTCTATATTTCCGAATAAATAATTTCTTTAATTTTCTTTATAAAAAAAAAAGCAGTTCTATTTCTGTAATGGGAAATTTGATTTCCAGTTCACTCAATAACACCGATTTGTCAATGTTTTGGAACTGGTAAAATATCTGCAATTGCAAAATCGTTGTTAGCAGATATACAGGTATGGGACCTGTTATCCAGAATGCTCGGGACCTGGGGTTTTCTGGATAAGGGATCTTTCCATAATTTGGGTCTTCATGCCCTACTAGAAATTTGTTTAAACATTAAATAAACCCAATAGGCTGGTTTTGCTTCCAATAAGGATTCATTATATCTTAGTCTGGATCAAGTACAAGCTACTGTTTTATTATTACAGCGAAAAAGGAAATCATTTTTAAAAATTTGGATTATTTGGATAAAATGGAGTCTATGGGAGACGGCCTTTCCGTAATTTGGAGCTCTCTAATTACAGATCCCATACCTGTACTGAAATTAGGGCAAGGCCAGTATTTACAGAGTTTTTATGTTGCGTTTTTAAAAAAGAACAGCCAAGTGTAAATACGCCACGAAAACCACATGCGACCGTCAACATGCGTTTTTCATGCGTTTTTCATGCGTTTTTCAGCACGTAGGATACTTTTCCCAACATGCACTTCTCATTGTTCTCATTGAGAATTTGGACGCCATATTTAAAATACGCTGCGTAATTACGCAAAGTGTGGTTTCAAACGTGCATAGAGTCTGTTGATTTGGTAGTTTCTTGATGTATTGGCGTTTCTGCTAAAAAATGGCAATACTGGCGTCCTGTGGCGGATTTCAGCTTGCAAGCGCCCTGTGTGAATTGCCATAGTGTGTTTTCCATCAGTTTTCCGTAATTCGGAGCTTTCTGGATATCAGGTTTCTGGATAAGGGATCCTATACCTGTATTTGGAAAGATTCCAAAATAGACTAATAGAATAATGCAGACAAACTTCTTTAAATCACATTGAAAGCATATAGTTCCTCGCCTGAAATGTAAGGGGAATAATCTGCTTTCTCATGACCGATAGTTTGCGTGTTTATATTAAAAGTACTTATGTGCTATTTTCTTAGACCTCAATCCGCAAGAAATGAAGATCGGTCAGTTTACCATCCAAAAACCTCTTAATGTGGGGGAAGAATGGTCAAGAGATGTGCAGTCAGGAGACCCACAGATCCAGCTAAGATTTTCCTACAGAGTCGTCTGCAGTGAACATTACTACGGAGAAAGCTGTTCAAGACTTTGCAAGCCCCGTGACGATCGCTTTGGGCACTATAAATGTGAAACTGATGGGAGAGTGTCCTGCCTCAAAGGGTGGAAAGGAGAATACTGTGCAGAACGTAAGATTTCATTTTACTTTGTTTGCCACTTTATTACAGAAACAATTGTTGCCCGATTGTCCCACAGAAAGGACTATTTACAATGAAAAATTAAGAGGTGATTAAAAAGACGGTAACAAGTCCCTTTCTAAAAGAAAAATTTGTATTTTTAATGGCTGGCAAACATGAACTGCAATAGGACTGAGCGTATTAAATTTGCCGTCACTCTGCCTGAGCTTGGAGCCAAATACAAATACAAAAATGATGCTCTGGCACTGAAAAAAAAAGGAAAAATTCCTCACCCGTTATTTATCCATCCCCAATTAAACACACAATTTAGCATCCTTCATGCTCTGGAACACCTGCCAACGTGTGACACTGTCATTAGTCCCATGATACAGCCTCAATCTGGGCTCATTCATCTGTTCATTAACAAAAAGAAAAAAAATGAAAGGGTTATGTGTTACATAGCAAGGAATAGTTTGTGTGATCGCACATTCTAACCAAAGCTTTTCTTTATTTTCCCTTGAAAAAAAAAAGGTAGCAGATTATTTAATCTAACAAATGAGTAGATGTAATCTAGTGGAGGCTTAAAATATTGTACATATGCAAACTGTTTCCGCACAAAACCCTGCTAGTGCATGTGCCTTTTAAGGGATCGTGTCATCGGAAAACATGTTTTTTTCAAAACACATCAGTTAATAGTGCTGCTCCAGCAGAATTCTGCACTGAAATCCATTTCTCAAAAGAGCAAACAGATTTTTTTATATTCAATTTTGAAATCTGACCTGGGGCTAGACATTTTGTCAATTTCCCAGATGCCCCTGATCATGTGACTTGTGCCTGCACTTTAAGAGAGAAATGCTTTCTGGCAGGCTGCTGTTTTTCCTTCTCAATGTAACTGAATGTGTCTCAGTGGGACATGGGTTTTTACTATTGAGTGTTGTTCTTAGATCTACCAGGCAGCTGTTATCTTGTGTTAGGGAGCTGCTATCTGGTTACCATCCCATTGTTCTTTTGTTTGGCTGCTGGGGGGAAAAGGGAGGGGGGTGATATCACTCCAACTTGCAGTACAGCAGTAAAAAGTGATTGAAGTTTATCAGAGCACAAGTCACATGACTTGAGGCAGCTGGGAAATTGACAATATGTCTAGCCCCATGTCAGATTTCAAAATTGAATATAAATGGTTTAATATAGAATCTGTGCCAGGTTTGCCAAGGATTGATATTAGAATATTTGCCCTGAGAGTTGAATTGCAGCAGAGAAGCTTAACCGCTGGCAAACATGCACATTTTACTCGGTAAGGGAAAACAGAGAGACAGAGACTGATTCTTAGAGACTGTTTAAAATCCCATGGATTTAGGCATGTCACAGTGGCGTAACTAGTTGTTACTTGGCACAACAGCAAATCAGATTTAGGGCCCCCAACATATCTAAAGGTTGCCCTTTTTTACCAATATATGTGGAAATTGAGCCTTATGGGCCCCCTATACCTCCTGGGCCCCCTTGCAGTCGCAGGGTTTGCTTCTTCTGTAGTTACACCCCTGCCCAGAACTAAATGTAAGAGATTATAACATTTGGCCAAGTTACTGTAGTCCTCAGTCATAGTAGGGCATCTGTAATGTGCAGTCTACACAAGAGACCAACATTGCTCCCGTGGGTAAAAGTGTTGCCATCTTTGTTTATTTGGTTGTATGAAACCTTTTTTTGGTGTTCATGAGAGGCAGGAGTCGTTTTAGTAAGTGGAAAGGGAAACAATGGGGTTATTTATCAACACCGTGGGCAGTTACCCATGGCAACCAAATTGTTGCAGTGATACCGGCAGCTGCCTGAAAAAAGCCAAGAATTGGTCGGTTGCTATGGGTCACTGCTAGGGTTGCCACCTGGCCGGGATTTTACTGGCCTGGCCAGTAAAAATGATGGTTGATTCCAATGTTATTAATAGGGAAAAAGGATAGATATATAGGAAGGCCGGTATTTTTTTCCAGAAAAGGTGGCAACCCCAGTTACTGCCCACAAGCAAATTTGCCTAGTGTTAATAAATGACTCCTAGTGTATGGTAAAAAGTCCTATCCCGCAGGCCTCCAGCAGTTGTTGCACTGTAATTACCCATCACTCCACCAAAATACAGATTAAAATAAATGTATATTATATAATCTGTTATAATGTCTTCAGTATAAGCCTCCAACAAGCACCAAAATGACAAACTAAAAGCCCATAGGGAGGAACCAAGGACTTATAGGTCTTGTCAGCCAATCATAAGCCACAGTACTGTAAGTGGGCGGGGTTTACTTTACCTGAACCGTCGGGTAGTCAGACGCCAATTGTCCTGTGGCTGGGATAGCTGTGACCTAATAGAGCCAAGCAGGTCCAGACTGAGAATTAAAATAGGCCCTGGCATTTCAGGTACACAGAGGCCCAATCAGCCCACACAGATGCCCAAACAGCCCCCACCAGCCCACTAAATACTGACTTTCTATGGCACCTTATTGCAGCCCCTTTGGCATTTGCCAGACCCAACAGATTGCCAGTCCGGGCCTGGAGCTAAGCCAGTCACGTGGCACGTGACGCCGATGGCGGGGAAATGATGTTGCGTGACACGCGTTGTTATTGTTACATTTGGTCTTATGGCCCAAGGGGATGGAGTTGAGAAACAGCTGTAGACGGGAGGAGAGGGTTTTAGTAACAGCTGTTATCTCATTGAAACGGGAGGGTGAATACAGGAGGAGGGGGACATGTGTGTAGATGAAAATGGCTTGTTCAGAGTCAACCAGGCATTAAACGAGGCTCTTGTAAAGCGCACAAAATCAATGTCACCCAGGCACAGCGTGGCTAAAAGAGCGGCAAATTAACTGGCTGCTTGTTTGGATTTCTCTATGTGCTTGAGGGAGGGTCTGCGTGAGCCAATTTCCTTAAGAAAATGACATTAAGGGCAGAGACACATGAGGAGATTCAGTTGTCGGCGACAAATCGCCTCTTCTTCGGGCGACTAATCTCCCCAAACTGCCTTCCTGCTGGCTACAATCTAAATTGATGGCACTCGGAGCTTTTAGTTTTCCTAAGTTTCCTCACGAAGAAACTTCATGCGACTTCGGAAACGAAGCGTGTGTGCCATCCTGAAGGCAAATTAGATTATAGCCGGCAGGAAGGCATTGTAGGGAGATTAGTCGACCGAAGAACAGCAGATTTGTCGCTGGGTGACTAATCTCCCCTAATCTCCTAAGAAACATGGTAGGGCAGAAAATGCCTTGGCTTCTGCGTTGCCAGGTCTAATTTTCAAAACCAGCTAATGTCAGCTAAACAACCAGCCCAAAACTAAGAGGCACTTCAAAAATTGCCCAAAAATAGCACAATACATGCAGTGAAAAAAAAAGTCTAAAAAATTAGTTATATAATATAAATGGATATATGTGAAAATATGTGCAATTTTCACTTTCATAATTTTTTCCATGAAGCAAAGTGGGACAGATTCGCCCGTCACCAGAGAGGGGCCCAATAAGCCACTAATACATATACAATTTCAATAAATATTGGTAAAACAGCTCAACCTCTAGACACCTCAGATTTTTGCCCCAAAATTGTCTGAAATTGAGGAAAGTCACCAGAAAACCGGGGTACAGAGCCCAAAATCTAGTAACTCGCGACTTCTACACAAATCAGTCCCATTGCATGCTGGGTATTGTAGACTTACATTAAACGTGACAGTTGGCAAATTGTTAAACAAAAACTAAACCCAACATGCATTGGGAGACGCAGGCTTGGCACATTAGGGCAATAAAAAACTACAAAAAGTAGCCCAACCCCATACCTTGGCTACTTAGTACTTTCAAAACTTGCCTGGGCTTTATATTAGCAGCAAAGTTTGGCTAGAAAACTGCCAACCTGGCAACCCTGCCAGTCACGATTCCCTGACGGTCACCGCGTCATAGTCCCGTCCCCTGCCCGGTATCCACCTGGCTAAAAAGGTGGCAACCCTAATTAGTGGAGCCCCTGAGGAGGAAGAATACCCCTTTCCCAATATGTCGTACCTACACCAAAATCCAAAATTTCTTGTGCTTCTAAATTTAAAGGGGATATATACTCACCTAAATGACTTACTGTAAACTTGGTCACAGTGCTCCTCTGAGTACTATTTCCAATTACCATTTTTCTTTCAGTTTTGATGATGATAGCAGCTTTATATTGCTGTTATCAAAAATATGTAGCGGGAACATCCCGTACTGTTCTGTCTGGAAGCTGGCTAGACTGATCCCCAGAGGGGAGGTTCACCTTTAAGTTAACTTTTAGTATGTTATAGAGTAGCTAATTCTATACAACTTTTCAATTGGCCTTAATTTTTTCACTTTAATCGTTTTTGATTGAATGACTGAAAAATCATGTCAATCCAATGTTCTCATATGCACTCTCTGAGCAATTTTACCTTAATTTGTTTGGGTAGCTAAATGCCCCCTTTAAACAATACTTTACATTTATCTCAATCTTTTTTTCAATGTAAACATGCATTAAAAAAAAGTTTTCTGACACCTGCAGACCAAATTCTTGGTAGTGAGGCTTCACTGGGGCAGGTTGGGTGTTGGCTATGATAAGAATGTGAGACATAGGTAATAACAAGGAAGAAAAACACAGGTCTAAAACATATACTGTAGCATATTTTAATACAGTTCTTAGTCTACATGTCATGGCTCGGATCTCCTTAATTATGTGATCTTAAGGCTCATATATTAAAAGTGAGCCATGACATTTTTGCATCAGCTCAGTTATTGAGAAGGGTTTTGCTATACATTGACTAATAGAACTAATGTTTATAGACTGCCACCAGCCAGAACATGTTTTGCAAAAGGAGCTATTGTGTGAATGGTGCGTGATTTGTATGATTTGCCTTATAAAATCACACATTATACCAGTTAAGAACACACTGTCGTGCTTACCTTTCTGCTAGTTGTTTCCATTATACACTTATTGGGGAATCAATTGTTGTGTGCACAGGGCATTCCTATGTATGTATGTATTATACTTTAGAATGGCACTCCACACTTCTTGCCCCAGCAGAGGCATCAATAGAACCAGTGGCGTAACTAGTTGTTACTGGGCCCCATAGCAAATTCAATTTAGGGCCCCAAAATATTTATAAATTGGCCTATTTTACCAAGATATATTAAAATTGCTAATTAATTAGGGTCTCACTGGGCCCCCTACACTCCTGGGCCCCCCTGCAACCGCAGGGTCTGCTTCCTCTATAGTTACGCCCCTGAATAGAACAATATTATATACCTTAGTAGGGGTGCAGGGCTAGTCATGTCATTGAAGAATGCCAAATCAAATTAGTCAGAGTAGGTAACCCCTTTAGTGATGTGCGGGATGTCGGGATTTCCCCGACCCTAACCCGCCCTCCCTTAGCCCACGCCCGCATCTGCACTTCTGGGTTGCTTTTATAGACCCACCCCGCCGCTGACATCACAAAAGGGCGACCAGGCGAAGCGTCTATAAAAGACGAACCCGGAAGTCGAAAGCCGGCATTTGACGGTGGCGGGCGGGGAGAACAAGAGAAGAGCGATTGGCCGATCGCCGTGTCAATTAAGAGAATCCTGCCTGGTTTTCCATATTTGGAAAACCGGGCAGGAAGTTTTGACCGGGGCAGTCCTTCAAAATACCGGGCTGTCCATGTCAAAACCAGACAGGTGCCAACCCTAGATGGGGCCCAGATGCAAATCCTGCACCCAGGCCCAGAAGAGAGTAGTTACTGCTTACGGTACCTGTAGATAAACTCGGCAGCTTTATAATGATTCAGAGCTTGCCATCTTGGATCTTTTGAGGCCATATTTTGAGTGTCAGTGACACTGCACATGCTCAGTGTGCTCTGGGCCGCTAAATAATTTGATTATCTTGGTCTTGTACAGAAACCCAAAACATGAAGCAAAGGTGTCGCATTTCCAGTCGAATTCTATGTTAAGCCTCTGTGAAGTACTACAGGGTAGACATCCCTGTTATTGTTATTCTATGTCTGGTATATCCAGCCTTACAGTTAGATTCCAAGGTCACTTGCATATAGTGCGGTATAAAGTGCTGACACTTTGGCTGTTTGTAGCTCATTTTGAACTTGAGATTCTGCACCTTTGCCGGCAATAAATGTTTTGAAAATGGCTTTGTTTTTCAAGCGTTCCTCCTCTTATACTATCAGTCTGGCTGTAGTTAGTCCTGTCCTGTGCTTGTGTTTGTTGTGTACATAGAATAACGCAGATGGCTTGATTGTATTCGCAATATTTACACGAGAGCTTCGTTTCACTTTGTTTTTTTTCTTCTTCAGCCATTTGCCTGGATGGGTGCAGTGAGCAGAACGGCTATTGTAACAAACCTGGAGAATGCACGTAAGTCGGGCTTTTTACATCACTATTAAAACATATATTCAACAAGGTCAAGTTTTCTACAGAAACACTATTTAAATGGGATGTGTAGCTGTTGTTTCCTATGACTGAAAGAGCGACATGATAGGTTTACAATAGCCCCGGATTCATCAGTCCTGGAGGGGAAACCTCTTATGGATTGATGGCTGCAAAGGCTATTGTAAGTCTTCACTACAGGATCAGTACAGACTATTGTTGGCTGTTCGTCAGCCATTTCTAACTCACGACAAATTGTCATTCGCAAAGCAGGAAAGTGACTAATAATGTCACAATGTGTATTTTTCAATAATACTGAGAACATTTCAGAGTTTCCTGTCTATTGGGGTTCATTGTACAGGCATTGGATCCGTTATCCAGAAACTCGTTATCCAGAAAGCTCCGAATTACGGAAAGGCTGTCTCCCATAGATTTGTTAAATTGTTAAAAATGATTTCCTTTTTCTCTGTAATAATAAAACAGTACCTTGTACTTGATCCCAACTAAGATAGAATTAATCCTTATTGGAAGCAAAACCAGCCTATTGGGTTTATTTAGCAGGTTATTTATCAAAGTCTGAATTTATCCCAATATTTTCTGCTACAAAACTCTGATCAAATCGGCATGGGTTTTTTCTGCTTATTTATTTACATTTTCCCCGAAAATTTGCTGTGCGGGAAAAAATCAGATTTTCAAGATTTTTTAGATTTTTTTATCTGATTTTCTAAATGTTTTTCGGATTTTTCACTTCGGGGTATTGCAAGAAACCTAGCGCACATCAAAAAAATCATTGGGACTTCTCCCATTGACTTATATGCAACCTCAACAGGTCTGAGATGCTGGGTTTTCTGATTCAGACTTTTCCATCCTCTGGGTTTATAAATTCCGAAAAATTGGTGTTTTTTTAGAAGTCAAATTTAAAAAAAAAAATCACGGATTTTTGCATTTGGAGTTTAGTAAATAACCCCCTTAATGTTTACATGATTTTCTAGTAGACTTAGGACATGAAGATCCAAATTATGGAAAGTAGGGATGCACCGAATCACTATTTGGGATTCGGCCGAATCCTTTGTGAAAGATTCGGCCGAATACGGAACCGAATCCGAACCCTAATTTACATATGCAAATTAGGGGTTTGAAAGGAAAAGGTGGAAAAAATATCTATTTTGTGACGAAAAGTCACGTGATTTCCCTACCTGCCCCTAATTTACATATGCAAAAAAAGGCCTGCTGAAAAAGGCTGAATCCTGGCCGAATCCCGAACCGAATCCTGGATTCGGTGCATCCCTAATGGAAAGATCCTTTATCCAGAAAACCCAGGGCCCGAACATTCTGGATAGCAGGTCCCATACCTGTACTTTGGTGTAACAAGGCAATACGATGACATGAATGGAATACTTGGGAATATTAGTGCCTGAGACAAACCACAGGAAATCGTCTGCTTTGTAACTTCTATATCAATAGCGGTACCTTGTCAGGCACATTTACCAAGGGGTCGATTTTCGAATTCATGTGAGGTTTTTTTTTTTAACTCAAAAATTCGACCAATCGAAATTTATAAATGAAATCAAATTTTTGGGTGAATACAATCGACCCGAAAACTCAAATCGAATTCTTTTTTTCTCCGAATGTCAGGAAGGCTGCAAACAACTCCAAAACTGGACGTCTCCCATTGACTTAAACAGCAATTCGGCGAGTTTTAGGTGGCGAATAGTCGAATTCGAGTTCTTAAAGGGCCAGAGCATGATAAATCTCGAAAATCAAATTACATTTTTTTTTTAAAAAAAACTCGAATCAAATTAGAATAGCTCCCTAGTTGAATTTGGCAGTTTTGACCATAACAAAAAAATCGAAAATTGAATTTTATATTCGACCTTTGATAAATCTGCTCCTGTGTGTCCACACCAGTGCTGCTCACCAGCCACCCCGGCTTGCAGGCGCTTTATAAATGCTTAACATGTAACAGAGTATCCAGAATATTTTATCCAGTAGACAGCAGAGCATCCAGTGTCATAAAATAACATCGTATTTGCTTATTTTATGTTTTGCAGTTGTCGCCCAGGATGGCAAGGTCGCTTCTGCAGTGAGTGCATACCCCATAATGGCTGTCGACATGGGACTTGCCAAGTTCAATGGCAGTGTATTTGTGACGAAGGCTGGGGTGGTCTTTTTTGTGACCAAGGTCAGTACCCTATATTCCTAAAGCATTCTGTTATTTTTAAAATGATTGTAACTGGACAATTTTATATGTGAAGAAACCTGGTTAAATGCATAATAATGGCAAGGCATAACAACCTGATTTACAGAAGGAAAAGGATTCTTCAGTTGATATCATACCTAATACGTCACCACATCTTATCTAATATAGTCAGACTTGCTGATATTATACTTATATTATAATATAATATTATACAGGTATGGGATCCGTTATCCCATAAACTCCATTTTATCCAAATAATCCAAATTTTTAAAAATGATTTCCTTTTTCTCTGTAATAATAAAACAGTCGCTTGTAATTTATCCCAACTAAGGTAAAATTAATTAGGGATGCACCGAATCCAGGATTCAGTTCGGGATTAGGCCTTTTTCAGCAGGATTCGGCCCGGCCGAACCAAATCCTAATTTGCATATGCAAATGAGGGGCAGCGAGGGAAATCTCATGACTTTTTGTCACAAAACAAGGTAAAAAATGTTTCCCCCTTCCCACCCCTAATTTGCATATGCAAATTAGGATTCGGATTAGGTTCGGTATTCGGCCAAATCTTTCGTGAAGGATTCGGGGGTTCGGCCAAATCCAAAATAGTGGATTCGGTGCATCCCTATAATTAATCCTTATTGAAAGCAAAACCACCCTATTGGGTTTATTTAATATTTACATGATTTTCTAGCAGACTTAAGGTATGAAGATTCAAATTACGGAAAGATCTGTTATTTAGAAAACCTCAGGTCCTGAGCATTCTGGATAACAGGTCCCATACATGTATTATACTTATATATTTTAGGAATGCATCAAATCCAGTATCTGGTTCGGGATTCAGCCAGGATTCGGCCTTTTTCAGCAGGATTCGGATTCAGCCGAATCCTTCTGGCAGGCTAAACCGAATCCCTAATTTGCATATGCAAATTAGGGGTGGGGAGGGAAATCGCGTGACTTTTTGTCACAAAACAAGGAAGTAAAAAATGTTTCCCCTTCCCACCCCTAATTTGCATATGCAAATTAGGATTCGGATTTGGTTCGGAATCTTTCGAGAAGGATTCAGGGGTTCGGCCGAATCCAAAATAGTGGATTCGGTGCATCCCTAATATATTTATTATTAATCTATTCTTAATGTTTATTAGACTACAACTTTATACATGCTTTAGCCTTGATAATATGTTGGAATGGGCTAATGGAGAGACATTTAGGTGGAGAAACATTGCAATGGATGGTTTGTGTTTCCTTTAAAATATCACATTCTACCGTTTCTCTTTCAATGTTATGCTCTTATATAGCTGCCCCCGAAGAGGTTTGGTTTCTTGCTTTTGCTTTTTAGCAAAATCAGTTTTTAAGAGGAATCCTTTAGTTCAAATAAGGATATAAAATGTGAAGATGAATAGCCCGCTATAAATAACAGACTATAAATATTATAGATGAAGTCTGGAGCACATATTATTCTTGAAATTCATGAGTCTCAGGGCTGATTCTCTTAACGTCAATTGTACCATATCATTTTACATAAAAAAAATGAGGCCTAATGAGTCTATGAACCCTTCTAAAATTCCCCAAGGTCATCCTTGTTATAATATAACCTTTACCATTCTTACAGATTTAAATTACTGTACTCATCATAAACCCTGCAAAAACGGAGCAACCTGCACGAACACAGGACAGGGAAGCTACACCTGCTCTTGCCCTCCAGGTTTTAGTGGCGTCAACTGTGAAGACAAAATAAGAGAATGTGACAGCAACCCGTGCAGGAATGGCGGCAGCTGTAGGGTAAGTTATATTTTATTACTTAACAAAAAATATATAGGGCAACCTTGCACAGTATGAAGTGAAAAAAAGTTCAAAAACAGATTCAGGTAGCGTTTGATATGGGCCAATTAAAAGTTAAACAGAGGCTGCGATATTAGGGCTGCACCAAATCTAGGATTCGGTTCGGGATTCGGCCTTTTTCAGCAAGATTCGGATTCGGCCGAATCCTTCTGTCTGGCCGAAATGAATCCGAATCCTAATTTGCATCCCTACTGGAAATTCAGATTATGGAGAGCTTCATATCTTGATGATGTACCCCTTATTTTTCCACTTCATTTTACTATCCATGCCATCAACTTTGATGTTTAGTTGACGTCGAATTCACATGTTCATTTTTATTTACATGGTTTTTTTTTCTCTAGGATTTGGAGAACGGTTATAGGTGTGAATGTCCTCAGGGGTATGATGGAATCTACTGTGAGAAAAGCATTCTGAATTGCGGAAACTCGCCGTGCTTTAATGGTGGCACGTGCCGAGAGAGAGAAATCGGGGCCAGCTACACCTGCCATTGCCCTCTAGGCTTCACGGGCTCTAACTGCGAAAAGAAAGTTGACAAATGCACAAGAAATCCCTGCCTGAATGGTGTGTAGCAGTAATTAGTGCTTAAAGTTTTTACAGCAGTCATTTCTTTTTTTTTTTTTAATTAATTCTTTGTGCATGTAACATCCTTTATTCATGTGCAACAAATTAAGACACCGAACCTCGCACACAACCCCCCCCCCTTTCAGATTTATTTTTCATACTATAATATTGTAATACTAAATGCTTGAATTGGTTTGATTCCAGACCAGTGACCCAAGGCTTGCATTTCAACCTTTATTTGTGCAAGAATATATGGCACTCTGTAATATATAGCATGTAATGCAGTGACAATTATGTGTTATTTCACATGTTCGAAGGTTGCATTATCTTAAAATAATGACGTTCTACAAAGAAGTCTGTAGAATCTTTGAACAAACGGGGAACCATAAAAACCCTATTAGGGCCATATCTGGAAAGCAAGCCACCAATTAGATATCTATAATGTAAATAAGTGTCTATCCCATAGCTTTTTATTTTGCACTTAGTGATGGTAGGAACTCAAAAAGCAATTCTCCTGGAAGTTGTAGTAAAAAAGGTATTTATTGAAGTACATGTTTGGATTACAGCCTTACACATTTCGTGTTCTCAGAACACTTAGGGTAAGTCCACACAGGGCGTTTTGGGGAGATTTGTTCGCCTAATCGCCTCGTTTTTGCAGCGACCAATCTCCCCAAACGCCTTCCCTGTTCCTGCACTGGCTAAAATGAAAAAACGCCGGCACTAATCACACGCGTCGGTTCGTTTTCCGAAGTCGCCCGAAGTTGCCTCAAGAGGAAACATTTCTACCTACTTCTTTATTTAGGCTTTAGTTCTCCTTTAAAGGAAATATTTTTGTGATGATATAAGGTAACTTTATGTCTTTTACTATTTTTCAGGAGGACAGTGCTATGATTTTGGAAAAACACAGTTGTGCCGCTGCCGTCCTGGTTTTACTGGCCCCACCTGCGCAATTAATATTGATGACTGTGCAAAAAACCCATGTTCTAATGGAGGGATCTGCACTGATGCTGTCAATGATTATTATTGTGAATGTCCACCAGGATACAGAGGGAAAACCTGTAATGTCGACGAATGCATTTTGCCTTGCAGGAATGGAGGAACATGTTATATTGGACCTTACGACAACAACTTTAGTTGTGATTGTCCTCCTGGCTTCACGGGGAATCTTTGTGAGAATCCAGTAGAATCCAAAGTAGATTTTCCATGGGTTGCAGTGTTCCTGGGTGCTGGATTCGTGGGGGTTCTTGTCTTGCTCTGCATGGTTATAATAACTTTTAGGCTTTTCCGTAAACAGCCCTTGCATGAGACTAAAACAATGAACAATTTATCTGATTTCCAAAAAGATAACTTGATTCCAGCATCACAGCTTAAGAATATCAACAAGAAGAAAGACCTGGAAGTGGACTGTGGCATTGAGAAATCGAACTACAAACTGAAAAATCACACGTTAGACTGTAATCTAACACACGGAATGAAAGGCAATGTCAGTAATGGGATCCGAAAAGAAAATAAATACCATTACAGTGAGAAATGTTTAGAAGAAGAGAAGTTTCCTCTTAGTTTTCACAGGTGAGACCCTACTCTGAAAGAAAGAAAATGCTTAGCTTTGCTAATGTAATCGGGTAGTTTATCCGGATGCCATAGTAAGTTGAATTCATCATAGATAGTTTTCTGATGAGCAGTCCAATGTGTATGTGGAAATCGAAATATACATTTGTACAAAAACTCAAACTGAAATTTCTTTTCTGCTTACTGGAGACTGAATTTCAAAGACAGAATCAGGGACATATAAGTTAGTTTGTATAAATAAATCTTTAAATCAATTTTAAGACACTTAGGGGCCCATTTACTTAGCTCGAGTGAAGGAATAGAGGAAAAAAACATCGAATTTCGAATGGTTTTTTTGGCTACTTCGACCATCGAATGGGCTACTTCGACCTTCGACTTCGGTTCGAGCTGAAAATCGTTCGACTATTCGACCATTCGATAGTCGAAGTACTGTCTCTTTAAGAAAAAACTTCAACCCCCTAGTTCGCCACCTAAAAGCGAAGTCCATGTTAGCCTATGGGGAAGGTCCCCATAGACTTTGGTAGCTTTTTTTGGGCGAAGAAAAATCGTTTGATCGATGGATTAAAATCCTTTGAATCGAACGATTTAATTTTTCCTTCGATTGTTCAATAGAACGAATAGCGCTAAATCCTTCGACTTCGATATTCGAAGTCGAAGGATTTAACTTCGACAGTCGAATATCAAGGGTTAATTAACCCTCGATAGTCGACCCTAAGTAAATCTGCCCCCTAATAAACTACTTTAAGATGTATAATGCATTACTGAAGTTTTCAGTGTTAGTTAATTAATATTGCAATTAGTAGCAGTATACAGGTATAGGATACCTTATCCGGAAACCCGATATCCAGAAAGCTCCGAATTAAGGAATGGCTCCCATAGACTCCATTTTATCCAAATAACCCAAATTCTTAAAAATGATTTCCTTTTTCTGTGTAATAATAATAATAATAATAATAATAATAATAATAAAACGGTAGCTTGTACTTGATCCAGACTAAGATATAATTAATCCTTATTGGAAGCAAAACCAGCCTATTGGGTTTATTTAATGTTTAAATGAATTTCTAGTAGACTTAAGGTATGAAGATCCAAATTACAGAAAGATCCGTTATCCCGGAAAAACCCAGGTCCCGAGCATTCTGGATAACAGGTTCCATACCTGTATTATATATATATATATATATATATATATATATATATATATATATATATATAATATATATATATATTATCTATATTATATTATATTTAAATATAGATCCTACTTTATTGTTAAAGGACCATTGAGTTGTGAATATAGACTGGCAGTCAGATGTGCAGAAGCAGTGGGCTAATCTACTCATGTCTAAAGGGATAATGTAACAATGTCCACTCAAGATTCCTTTCCTTACTTTGTGTTTTTCTATCTGCAGTGATAAGCCAGAGTGTAGAATATCAACGATATGTTCCTCAAGAGATTCAATGTACCAGTCAATTTATGTAATTGCAGAAGAACGGAACGAATGTGTGATAGCTACAGAGGTAAGGACATATCAGCTTAATCCAACCCACCACTGAGAATATCTGCTTAAACTGTTACTTATACCTGTGCCTAATGAGAATCAAACACTTGATTCAGTGCTAAACAGTAAAACATCACTTGATTTTAAAAGAAATCCACTTAAATGAATACTGGTATGGGCTAATTATCTCTTTAGAATTGTGCTATTAACCTATGGCAGTTCTATGATCATACACAATGCTTTAAATGAATGGATAATAATGCGCTACAAGGGCAGCTTTATTAAGGGTTGAATTGAAAATTCAAATTTTCACTTTTTTATTTATGGCCAAAACTCTCATAATTCGAATTGTGAATTATCCCAACTCGATTTGAGTCGAATTTTCACTTTTTTATTTATGGCCAAAACTCTCATAATTCGAATTGTGAATTATCCCAACTCGATTTGAGTTTTAAATTTGATTTAGAATTGTGAGATTTATTATACTCTTTAAAAACTCGAATTTGAGTATTCGCCACCTAAAACCTGCCGAGTTCACGTATAAGTCAATGGGAGAGGTCCAATGACCATTTTTATACTGTTGTCATCCTGACATTCGAGTTTTTGTTCAGAGGAAAAACTCGAATCTAGTTTAGTTGAATTCGAATCTAATTTGATTCGAGTTTTCGGGTCGGGAATATTTGTTTGAGTTTTAGAAATTCAACTGTGTTTTTTATAAATCACCCCCCATTCAAATTTCAAGTAAAATCGAATTAAATAGAGTTTAATTATTTCTCATTCTATGTTCTAAGTGCTTTGATGCTTTTATTTCATGTAGTTTTCTTTGCTCTTACGTAATTTTGGCAATTTTTATTGTTCATGAAGATCATTACTTGTTATTATATTTGTATACTTCTACATTCAATATTTTGGAATTTTGTATATGTACGGCTCCATTATTGACTTGTTTATGAAAAATAATAAACACAATTTTAAATTGAATTAAATAGAGTTTAAAAAAAACTCACATGAATTCGAAATTCGAAGTTTATTAGGGAGCAGATTTATCAAGGGTCGAATTTAGAAGTTGAAAATACTTCGAAATTCGACCATCGAATTGAATTACTTCGAATATCGAAGTCGAAGTTTTTTTTCATCGAATGTGGCCATTTGCGGTCGAAGTAAAACCGATCGAACGATGAAATCCTTCGATCGAACGATTCGAAGGATTTCTGCGATCGAACGATGTTTCTTCGACTTCAAAAAAACTTAGAAAACTGCTCTAGAAGGTCCCCATAGGCTAACATAGCACTTTGGCAGGTTTAATTTGGCAAAGAATTGAAGTCAAAGTTTTTTTAAAGAGACAGTACTTAGATTATCGAATGGTCGAATATTCAAACTTTTTTACTTCGAATCGAAGTCGTAGTATCCTATTCGATGGCCGAAGTATCCAAAAAATGACTTAGAATATCGAATTTGTTTACTTCGAAAATTCCCTCTAATTCACTTCGATCCTTGATAAATCTGCCCCTAGACGTGCCTCAAAGAGCACCAATCAGCTTCTTGTAATTGTATGGCAGTTGTAGTGGTATCTTAAGAACATCAGTTATGCTTTTAGCTACTTTTATTAGCAAAACTCTACATAAAAATAAAGTTTACACAGATGAGCTCCACGAAGAACTAAACAAGATCGTACTGGTAACATGTGCTGTGATTTAAAAACCCAATGATTAAGCATTATCTCATATGGTATTGAAAAGTGTAGCATTTTTTCCATTTAGCATAAGGTGGAGCTTTTATTACTATTTGTTCCCATTTTGCAGTGAATACAAGCATTGGTTTTAGACAGATAAAAGCTAAATATTAAACAGTGTGTGATTTGTAGCACTAATTCATCTGTTCCTTTTGCTTTGGCAGGTATAAAACATGAGTTGAATATCCAGATATTCACTGTGCAAGGTGTCTCCAAAAGGACAGCTAAGGAACGAGGCCTGCCGTGGAGCTCCGTTGTTTACAGAAAAGGGCTTTGGTGGACCGGAGGGGATATTTTTCTCACGCAACTTGCTGCTTTCAGAAGATCGAATAATCTCAGCTGAAGGGTCAAAAACTGTGAACTTGCAGGATGCAAAAAGACTTCAACCTTTAGCTCTGGATTTTAGAAACCCGATCGACTGAATGTAAAAAAGAAACTGGAAAAAAAAAAAGAAACCCGAGCAAGACATAAGTTAATGTTAAAGACGTTTTACTGTTTAAGCTAGTTCTTAAAGTGTCCTTTGAGTTGTTTTTTTTACTCCATGTCATAATGTAAAATTGCAAATGTGAGGTGCTGACAGCGATGGATGTTGGCAGCCAATGCCATATGGAATATACAGTATGCTTCAGGATGTGGATTCACAATTGTTTAGCTATGCAGAATTTCAACTGTCAATGTTGTCCTCCTGAGTTTTGAAGTGCCTAAAGCATGTCCAAGAGTCTACATTGTGTTGGCTAACGTTCACTGCTTTCCCATGTAATACCTGAACAGTATTAAGCTAAGACAATTGTTTTCACCATACATACACTAGCAAGAGGTTTTTGGATGAACTGCTGTAAAGCAACAAGTGGATATTGCTGTTAAAGTTCTTGGGCATTGCCCCCAAAATGCTGTTTGGGCAGCAACCTTTAGTCAAAGCCTTACATTGCGTACCATGTCAATCAAGCTGGACTCTTTTAATAATTCCTTTTGCACTACTTATTGTGATTAGAAGTATATTTTGTATTGAAAAAAAAAAAACACTATATGGGACCGATTCACAAAGGGTCGAATATCGAGGGTTAATTAACGAAGTCGAAGGATTTAGCGCAAATAGTGCGATCGTACGATAGAAGGAATATTCCTTCGATCGAACTATTAAATCCTTCGATTCGAAGGATTTAAATCCAACGATCGAAGGAATATCCTTCGATCAAAAAAATGTAGGAAAGCCTATGGGGACCTTCCCCATAGGCTAACATTGAGTTCGGTAGGTTTTAGATGGCGAACTAGGGGGTCGACTTTTTTTTAAAGAGACAGTACTTCGATTATCGAATGGTCGAATAGTCAAACGATTTTTAGTTCGAATCCTTCGATTCGAAGTCGTAGTCATAGTCGAAGGTCGTAGTAGCCCATTCGATGGTCGAAATAGCCCAAAAAACACTTCGAAATTCGAAGTTTTTTTACTTCGAATCCTTCACTCAAAGTTAGTGAATCAGCCTTTAAGTGTTGTTGTAATTCTTTCTATTTATCACAGCCTTAATTTTGCAGAAAAGCCTCCAATGTCATCGAATAAGTCATACCCATTGTAATACCTGTAGAATATCCCAATTCCGCACACATGTATCTATTAATATAACACGACTATAATAAGCAGAACACTCTACGGTAAGCCGGTAGAGGTTTCCACTTGTTTTATTACAGCATTATAATGTATGGTTTCAGAGTAAAGATCTAGGGTGGTTTGTCATCAGCTACATTGCTTTCACTATCAAGCCTCTAAGTGATGATATTACCAAGCAATACTTTTTGCCCACACTCATTGCTTCAAAAAGTCTTGGGAACTCTTAAGACAAAAAGTTGTATTAAGAAATGTAAATATTGTTAATCATTTTTGCAGTCGAATGCGATTCCTAAAGCACTAAAAAGAGATGAGATCCCTCTGCTTTACTGCTAGGAACATCGTAGTTGTCAACAACATATCCTCCATTCTTTATAATGTAAACTGCAAAAGACTAGCGGAAATAAGCACTTATAGTCATCTCTCAACGGATATTGGTTAATGGTAGAGTTTGGTTCGGGATTCGGGCAGGATTCGGCTTTTTTCAGTAGGATTCGGATTCGGACGAATCCTTCTGCCCAGCCGAACTGAATCCTAATTTGCATATGCAAATTAGGGTCAGGGAGGGAAATTGCGTGACTTTTTGTCACGAAACAGGGAAGTAAATAACGTTTTCCCCATCCCACCCCTAATTTGCATATGCAAATTAGGATTTGGTTCGGTATTCGGCCAAATCTTTCATCAAGGATTCAGGGGTTTGGCCTAATCCAAAATGGTGGATTCGGTGCATCCCTAACTAATGAACTACCTGAACAGTGAAAAGTGAAATGGAATATATGTACTACTGAACTGTCACCATACACATTGCAATATAATCTTTACGGAAACCGGAAACACCCCATAAGTGGCCTGCGGGAATTTACTCCAGCACACCTCTCATCTCCCGAGATTCAATAATACAAGTTTTTGGATGTGGCTTGCTGTCATTTAGAAAACCTAGCATTTCAATAATTTAATGACAAAAATCAAAAGCACTGAAGTTTTTACATTTTATAGCATTGTTATGTATATAATGTATATTTATAACCAAAACAAATGTAAATATGTTTATTTCTTCTTATGTCATGTTTTTATTGTGCTAGCAGAAAAGTCTGAATTTTATTTTTTTTCCAAACAATGAAAAAAAACATCTTCCATCAACTGAGCGGTTTCCTGTCGTCTTTAGCAGTTTCATTGTCCTCGCCAGCCCAAAGACAAAATGTGTGTTGAGTGGGAACTTTCACACAAAGGTTTACTTACTCTATAACCGAATACAATAAGAAGCGAGCAGTTTGTATATAGAAAAAGTTAAATCTTGAATGCACTTGTTGCTTGACCACTTGATAAGTTGAGGCAAGAAAAAATGGAGCACGTCAAGGGGGACAAATAATAGTGCTTATTTCCTGTTGCTTTTCCTGTGGCCTTTGTCCAACTGGTAAAATGAGAAGTAAAAATGCATTTCCCAGTAATTCTTCTGTGGATGTTTACAGGAAAGACTTGTGTATCCACTTGCTACACATGAATTCGCATCCTGAATCGGTTGTATTAAATCTGGCAATGATTCATAACTCCAGAAAACCTACTGGTGCCCTCCTAACTTTAAATATTGGGGTAGGGGATGAATACATCGTCTCAGTGGTTCTTATGCAAGAAGCATTTCCTTGAGCATATAACAAACTCCCAAAGTGAGCAAGATATGTGTGTATGATGATGAGTACACAAAAAAGAGTCCTGTGCGGAACCAATTTATAAGACCCGAACCAGCGTCCCGAACCGCAACCCGCTTTGATCCGCTACCCGACCCAGACCCGCAACTGCCATTAAACAGGAAGGGATGTTGCTGCGAACTGGAAGTGACCTCATCAAAAGTGACCTCATCAAAAGTGACCTCATCAAAAGTGACCTCATCAAAAGTGGGCGGGACAGAACAAAGTTTTGTAAAATGTTAAAATATAAAATAAAATGTTTAAACATAGACAAAATAACATAAGATAAGAAATTTAGATGAGACCCACATCCCAAACCAGGACCCACAGACCCTATACCCGCACCCCAAAATCCTCCCCTCATCCCGCAGGGTACCTGCTTTTTTGCGGTTACCCGACCTGCTGCAGGACTCTAACACAAAAGACACTGGACCTTTTTTGTTTTAAATGGAACTGATAAACAGGTCTAGCTAGAGTGTGTTTCACATCATCATGTAACGTTTGTGGCACTGTTATTGTCATTAATTTAACCTGGAACTTATACATAGGTGTATAAATATATAGACAAATACAAGAGTCCTCTGCACTCAACCAATTATCAATATATTAAGGACATTGAGACATTTTGTGCCTTAAGCTACTAAAAATGCCTTACCCTTTAAACAAAACAGGGATTATTTGTCCACATATTGCAATATATTTAAACTGGCCAACTATGTCAAATTCATCCCTGATATGGCCAATTGAATTCTTAATGAATTAGATGAAAGTTGAGTGTAGGACTGGCCATATCAGGGATGACTATTTTCGCTACACAGCAGCTTGTTTATATGAACTATAGTAGTGTTTCTAAAGCAAACAGATCAGTTTTACCAGTGCAGGGCATGAACAGTGAGACATTTTGGTCAGAAAATCCTAATTTTAAAAAATTCACAAGAGCTTCTTTTCATCCAACAACCCCCCACACACAGACACTGTTCTATATCCATTCTCCCCTTCCACAAGTGCTATCTGTCTCCTAACTTTCCCACACCCTCCCGTGTAATCACTGTCTCCAACCCTCTTCCCGTTCTCTCCATTTCCCAACTCTCCTCTCTCCTTGAGTTCCCTCCCTCTCTCTACATCTACATGAAACAAATCAGCACTTATTATTATCATTATCTCTGTTGTTCATGGCATGTATTTCTCAGACCTCAGTATTGTCATTTACATAATCTTATTTTTGCTCATGGGACCTTGATCCACTTCAATGTAAAAAAAAATATACACACAAATATATGAATTTAAGAATGTTTTTTTTTAAAGGACCGGTAACATCGAAAAAATGTTTTAAAAAATTCGTTAGTATACAACGAAAAATAAACACAAAAACAAATTAAATGTTAAAATTGCAAAGTCTTTATTAAGAAATAACTTACCGAAACTCCACTTATGCTCCTCTTTAGAAATCGATCGGGCGATCCATTGTGCGACGCTCGATTTCTCCTCCCTGCCTTCCTTATAGGAGATAGCCAGGGAGGAGAAATCGAGCGCCGCACGATGGCTCGTCGCCTTTTCTGAAGAGAAGTGCAAGTGGAGTTTTGGTTAGTTATTTCTTAATAAAGACTTTGCAATTTTAAAGTTTAATTTGTCTGTGGTTTTTTTTCGTGTTATGCTACAAATTTTTTTAAAATAGTTTCTGGTCCTTTAAGACCATTAAGGTCCTTTAGGACCGTTAAGGTCCATTTTTTCATATATTTTTCATTATCTAGTCTCCAGTATACATATCAACTAATTCTGTGTCTTTGTAAACAATCCCCTGTTTTTGATTTTTTTTATTTGCTTTTGTTTCTCTTTTTCAGTGTAAATTCCCTCCCAAGGAAATTAGCTTCTCTGTCATAATCCGTATCCTTGGCTGCTATTTTGTAAAAGAGAAGAGGAAAACACTTCAGTCCTACAATAAAAGTCTCCCCTCCCCTCCGTCCACCCACCAAATCTTCACCCCATAAAGCAAATGATAAAAAACAAGCCATTGACATAAAGCTGAGCAGATGCTCTCGACTTGCCGCTCTCTTCCCGATGTGAAATAAACCTAACAGATGCCTCTCTCCTAATTGAACACATGGATTACATACACACACAGGCCTGCCAGAGGGAGGGAAAAATAATATTATTTCAGGAAATCCATAGAGTCGCTCGCCTTCCAGCCCTCAAAATAAACGGGTGAAAAGTAATAAGGCACAAGCCGCACATGACATGCAATGGTAGCTCAAAGGTCAACAGCACAAATATATAAACAACGCTTACAATCTGGTGCCCAATTCTGCTCATGTAAGTGTTTCAATAGAAGGAACACTGTGTGACAGAGGTAGAAAAAGCAATTATGACCCACTTGCCTACATGCTCCATTTTTTACTGGAAAGCTATGGGGAAAATGGTTAATGTTTGCTCCCCTCAATGGGCCCTTAATGGTGGCTGGGCCCTGGTGAGGGTGCACCTGCTTGTTCTTCCATCGCCTAGAGGTAACACTGAATTGTAGGATTTAAAGAGAAAATGTACTTTCCTTTATCTTCCAGTTTTTAAAGATAAGAGATTATGGGAGCACAATGGGCTGTGTGCACGGAGCATCCTACCATTGCATATTCCCATTTATAAGTATGGGTGGGAGAACGCTTTGGGAATGCGTCATGCAAGTGAATTCTGCACCCTTTCTACTGTGAATCCAAATATTTAGATGTGGAATCCCTGGGGCCATTCTAATGAAAGCCCTTTCATCAGCAATGCCTTTTAAATGAAGCTTCGGACAGAAGTGGAAACCCATTTGATGTTATTTTTCCCCCCTGTATTATTTAGACAAAGTTTCCTAAGCAATGTTTCTTATAAGATAAATACTGCCATATTAAGCAGAGATGGTTTTTCTTCTGTTGTCCCCTATAAAGGTGGGCTGTGTGGTTCTGTTACATAGTTACATAGTTAGATGACTTAATACAATCATGTTTACCCAAGAGAAGTCAACATCACCCGGGGTCATGCACTGGAGATGCAATAGTGATTCTAACACATACTGCATTGTGCCAGATCTGAAACAGCATCAAAGATGTTCCTTGTTTAATAAATCTGTCCTGTGTTTACAAAACTCTTCCTGGTGAGGACAGTGACGGTTGATCTCAAGGAGAGACATTTTAGTGGCTTCTCTGATTTCATGTACTACTCTTTAGCTATAGAGCAGTCTTACGGAGTATAAAATACATTGGTGGGGCTCATGGAGTAAGTCATGACTTTCTTTAATGCAATTTAATGAACTGATTAACACTGGATGCTTTGATAAATAATACCATGTTGTATGGTTGTGTCAAGTGGACAGTTTTTCTGCCGAGTTATAATCAATACAAAAAGGTCTATAAAGGGATGAACACTGGAACCAATTGGGCCTAACCTGAGTTTGTGCTCATACTCACTTGGCCCACAACAACATGTTTTGGTCCATGTAAAAATAGTTTTTATCTGACACAGGGGTTTTTTTGAGTTGCAAAAGATAACACTACAGTTATATGAAATGTATGCTTGTTTTATAAACTATGGATTAGGGTTCAGTTCTAATTATTTTCTAAAACTATTCATACATGAGCAGGTCTTTGCCTGTGGTTGGCCAAATCACGCTAAATTGATTGTAGCCGATGATCAAGTGCCCCTGGAGGCACAAAACATGTAAGGCCCCTGGAGAGACTGATTATCCAATGTAATTTTTTACTAAACATTTTTGACATTGACTTCTGTGGAATCCTCGAGTGCCTTGATGCTCCTCTTGTTATTGGTTTATCAACTTTACAGAGTGGTTTCCTGGGCCCTTCTTTTTCTTGGCACAAAACGTGTAAGGCCCCTGGAGAGACTGACCTTCCAATGTCATTTTTTAGTAAACATTTTTTACATTGACTTTTGTGGAATCCTTGAGTGCATGGATTATCCTCTTGTTATATGTTTATGACTTTACTTTATTATCAACTTTACAGAGTGGTTTCCTGTGCCCTTCTTTTTCTTATATATGATTTAACTGATTATTGGCCTCCAAGGCCAAATATTGGCCTATGCTGATCCATCAGGGAAAGGACCACACCAACAAGCTAATGTTGTTCTTACCCATTTAGCTTTTGAAACCTGTCCAATCCCAGCCAGATATCAGTAGAGCAGTCCATTTCTTTGCCCCATACCCATAGTTATAGTGGCAGCAAATATCACCCCATGTATGTGTGCATCATTGTTTTATAGTAAGACCCTTACCCTACATGCAACAATCTTCACATAAAATGTTAAGGCAATGCCAGCACAAAGGTTTTTCTTATATATAAATTACAGCAGGGATCCTCAACCTTTTTTGCATATTAGATTCATTCAAATGTAAAGAGATACAGAGCAACAAGCATGACTAAAGTACCTGGGGATATAAATAAAGGCTGTGATTTTCCTATTGGGACTGGCAGCCTACAGGGGGCTCTGCTTGGCAGTTCACCCACTTTTTATGGAATTAAAAATTCTCTCCAAGCCAAGAATTCAAAAATAAGCACCTTCTCTGGGGGAGCAATATTCAAGGGGTTGGTGAGCAACATGTTGCCACTGGTTTGAAATCACTGCATTACAGGGTCCTCAAAAAACGTATTTTCTAAAATGTACTGGGGAATACTGCAGCTGGCATTGTTTTGCCATAAAACGTATTAACGTCAGCAAATACATGTGTACTTGTACAAATGCTTGTATCCCACGCTCGAAAATTAAACATCTATTTATAGTCTACATAATAAATCTCAGAGATTTGTAACGATACTGAAATGTGCAATCCCAGGTTTCAGCCAATCACATCCATCACTGGATTATTATCTTTACAATATTCAAACCAATAAATCTGCCGTATGAGCAGAGTTATACAGGTTGCCTTCACTTAGCTTCCTCTTGTCTCTGGAGGGTGGTAAAAGTCGTCTAGTATTTGGCCTGAAAACAAATCCTAAAAAACAGTAACAGTTAGAAGTTAATGGAAAAACTTGGAAATAAATAACATGTATATAACCACAGGGCACCAGTAACATAAAAATAAAGCCTATACGGGACAGAGAAACCCTTTTCCAGGCAGTGGCCATATTAATTGGTTAGGACATGGCTATATAATTAGAAGGCTGCAGATTCATGCAGCAAGCACTGATACATGAATATTTTTGTTAGGAGAATTTATGTAACCATTCTTTAAAAAATATAGAGATTATTCCTATCAACTTATTTGGTCACCCACGTATTTTATATAATGAAAAAAGTCAAGAGTTGCATTTTTAAACATCGCCCTCATTGTGTAGGCAGCGAGAGTAGAATTACACGGGCAATTTTCAGTGCGCGTCCATCTGTTCCGTCGCGACTCGAGGAAGGGCAGGCGTCACGTCGGATGCGCTGAATCTAATGTAAGTAATACAAAGGTTGCACGTTCAAGCTGATTGCATCCGACATGCGAACGCTGCATGTTGCGTTTTCATCCGACAGTCGTGTCTTATGCATTCAGATTCATTTGTATGACTTATATTAGATTCAGCGCAACCGAAGTGACGCCTGAGCTTCCTCGCGTGCAACGAAAATCGGCCATTTAGTTCTACCCTGATAATGAATATGTAGTGACTAGTTTCAGTCTGATCATTAGCTTTAAAAAAATAACACCTTTTTATTAGAGCTCCCCTATAGATCCTCTCCAGTCTGTTGTCTGTTCCTATTGAGTCCTGAGAGGCTGGAGGTGCAGCTTTCTGTAGCCTGGAAGAATTTATTCAGATTTGAATATGAAAGTATGATGTTTTTGTTTTTTTTGTTGGGTGATGAAAACAGGAGAAGTTTGCTCATTTGGGATGGTGGTGGGGGAAGGAAGGCCGTATGGACAATCCAAGACTTTTCAAACTGGCCTTTTGGTGTGTTTGATAGAAAAGTTGCCAATGGACAGAGGGATGGACTCTGCGGGCTGGAGGGTGTATGGGTGGGTTTGTGGGATTTTTGGTTATTTTTGTTTTGTTGTATGATTTGTAAACTGTTTATGAATTGATTGAATTGAATTGATTAATGTAAAGTGATCTTTTAAATAAAAAAATTCCTATTGAGTCCTGAGCATGACTTTGCTTGGCAGCTTGGCCTTCACGTGGCTAAAGGCATAATGCAGTTCCCTTTCAGGTCTGCCTAGTTGCTGATTGCTTGAACCCTTATCCAATGACCGTGATGAATAACTTTAAAGACTCAAGCTTTAAATCTAATTATAGAGGTCAATTGTGCTTAGATCAACCTTTGTGTACTGTTTACCCTACTTCCCTCTTGCAGCCACGATTGGGGGTGATCTGTGCCCGCAGTTTTTGCCAGGGAGAGCACACCTGAAGTGAAGGGACCCCCCAATCCAACCTGGTCCACAGTAGAGAGTGAATTGAGACAAATTCACTCATTTTGTTTCTGCCTTTTATTACCAAATACAGAATAATCTCCTAACCTAAACAAATTGAATATGAACTATGTTCTTTACATACTCTGCTGCGCATGTCAGTTATTTGAAAGAAATTACCTTTCGCCAAGCACATTTAACAAATGCATTTGATGTATTATCATGAACAAGATGTATGTGTCTTGAAGATGAAATTAAATATATATTTCGTTCATATAATTTAATGGATCCTTGGAACATTAATTATATTCAATGGCAGTGCTTAGCAGCAATAACACCTCCCAGCTAAATTGATTGAGCCTGCATATTAACGCTGTTGTTAATAGTCCAAATCTCCTCATGCATACACAAGTGGCACATTTCTAAATTTGTGTACTCTGATGATGTGCAATTAAAAAGCTATAATTAGAAGACAGAATCAGAGGAAGCCTACCAATATATCTGGATAACTTGATATTCAGCATCTTTTCATCTGCATTTTTTTTTATGAAAGATAATAGATTTTCCAGAAAGTGAGCAAAGGATGAAGTTGCAAATCTGCGGTCATAATAACAGAAAATGTGGGGATAAATGATATCAAATATCAACTATCATTTAAAATCCATCTATTGTGCAATCACAGAAGATAAAATGCACCGTGTAGTTGCTGAGACCCAGTGGGATAGAGGGCCCTATAAGGGCAGAGAAACGCTGCTATTTCTGGAGATTAGTCGCCCAGCGACAAATCGCTTCTTCTTTGGTCCATTAATCTCCCTGAACTGCCTTCCCGCCAGCTAGAATGTAAATTGCCAGCGGGATGGCACTTTGGGTGACTTCGGAAAATGAAGCGCTCCGAGTGCCTGCCCCCAGGCGATTTTCATTCACGTGTGACTATTGATCAAGTACCAAATTTCTACTGAAATTTCATTGTAAGGGAGTATTGCACAATAGGGGTGAGTGAACTCATGAGTGATGAGTGAAAGAAAAAAGAGAAAAAAATATGTCTTAACTGCAACAAGATTAGCACGTCCATTGTCCTTGTGTCAGAACTGACACATATTAAATCCCTGCCTGAAGATCAGCGCATCCAACATCTCTGTTTCAAGATCGACTCATTTGGCATGAGGATAATATGTCGCCCTCTGGCAAGTGTTAATCACCGGGAGCAAGAAGCCTGCACATAACAAGGTACATCATTAAGGCATATCCACTTTAAAAGCAATTTAATGTTGCCTTTCCATTAAATGTTGTGGTTATGTGAATTTTCCTGTGGTTTTTATGAGTGGTTTTTGCAGAAAGAAACAGTCCAATTTTGCTCATTACTGTTGCTCAAGACAAGTCTCCATGTATAATCACAACAAGCCTGCAAAATCAACAAGGGTTTCTTACAGACTTAGCTTTGCTGCAGGATCCCGGCTCAAGTCGTGCCGAGCAACCAGTATATAATGTATGCAAAAGCTGCTAATTGTAACTAGACAGCAGGGATCATTTTCCAACCCCTGGGTTGCAAGTGCCTGTGGCTAAGAGGTGTGCAAAAATTGGTTGATTGCATACTTATTTTGCACTGTGCACACTGCATCTTGCATTGTCATTGTCCCCTTGTTTATTATGTGGGACAATGCACTACTTACCTCATAGTCAAACATAAATAGAATATGCTAATATTTATTTTAGCCTTACAAATTAACTGTTCCATGGACACATAGCAGTCACTAAGGGGCTAACGCTAGCGACTTTTCTCCAGCGTTGCCACCCTGAGGGACATCGACAATTTACTAACAGGCGCAGGCGCCAATTCACTAGCGAATGGGACCATCGCTAGCGGTCATTCGCACTCTATCGCAAGGCAGCTTTTCGCTCTGGTGTACGGATGTTACTCTGCAAATTCACTTAAATGCGGATTTTACTGAACGTTACCTCTTTCGCCAGAGTTGACTTCGCCACCTCAGACCAGGCGAAGAGCTATAAAGCAGCTAGATCTTCCTCAATCTTCTGTCACTTACATCATATCCTGTGTGCTGAAAATGCATCAAAGTTCAAAAAACGCTGGCGATTTTTCCTTTTTTCAGCGGGATTGCCTGCAAAAGTCCTGACAAACTTTTTTTGGGGAACCGTTTTTTCCCAGACATTTCCCAACATATGGAACATTCATTTTACAGTGGGCTCATGTGTAGGGCATTATATTAACTCTCTTGTTTTTTTAAAGGTTCCCTGGACATGTGTAATATAAACCGGTAACTTAAACCATTTGCAGCAACATTTATAATAAAGACGTCCATACAACTTTAAATTTCCTGGCCCATGCAAATAGACCTAAGCGCAAGATCACTAGGGAAGTTTCGCTAGGCATAAATGAACACTAGCGCATCTTTGCTATGAAATGCTTGCACTGCCGAAGTAACGCTAGCGAAAAGTTGCCAGAGTTCAGCGCCCAGGATAAAACTCTGCGAACTAGCAAAGTGTTGCAATGGGTGCGAAGCTGACGCTGGCGAGAATTCGCCAGTTAGTAAATCTGCCCCTAGGTATTTTTATTTAATAGCTTGCCATGTGTGGCGTTTCTATGCATTCCACGCATGAGTTTATGAACCCTGTGTTTCCCAGCAGGTCTGTACCCAAAGGAACAGAGATAGTCTAAACTAACAAAGTGTTCAGTATTGCTTTAATATACAGTGGCTGCAAAACCATAAAGCATGATGTATTGTGCAGTAATATAGAAGGACGTATGCGTGCTATCACCAAAAACTGCCACTGCTTATGAAATACAACCACAGTCCGGTGCTGCTATTTTCTTTTGAGCGATAAGCGTCTGTGTACCATGCTTGGGAATGGGAAGTAGATATCCCACAAGGATGAGACACGCCATCAGACAATATAAATACACCCTGGGAAAGAGAAACAATGCCGTCCCAACCACCGGCCTGCACAAAATGTGATAAAATAAAGGAGGCACGAGGGGCGAGGGTTTGAAAGACACGGGTCTTTTTTATAAATGAATTTTCAGGACAAAGCCGCGTTCTTATTGTATTATAATCATTGTTTCCTGTTTGTTAGCGGATGACATCATTTCCTCTTTCCTGTCTGATTAAAGCCCAGTTCTCTCTTTGACTGTTTTTCTAATAAGAGTGTCCTCCCCCCTACCACTAAAAAAACCCTAATAAATAAAAGGGCAGTGACAATTTTCCCACCGTTTAGCTTTCCTGAACTATAACGGGTACTTATTCCTGCAACTGTTCCACAATGTGCTTTCGGTGCAGTCCTACACCTTTCATTAATCAGCATTTGCATTGCCGCAATATAATTTCATGGCAGGTAAAACTGACACTAACTCAGTAGAAACAATGGGGCACATTTATTATATGTAAGGCAGGATTCAAAGTACAAAAAACAGTATGCCATATTTTTTTGTTTTGCTACCTTGCACTAGAACCTTTAGAACCCGTGAGCAACATTCAGAAGTTAAAGGAGTTGGGGAGCAACACTAGCATGAAAAATGTTCCTGGGGTGCCAAATAATTGCCCATTTAGTAGCCCCTATGTGGATTGTGAACATACATATAGGCTCTGTTTAGCAGCACACTTGGTTTTTATGCAGCCAAAACTTGCCTCCAAGCCTGAAATTCAAAAATAAGCACCTGCTTTGTGGTCATCGGGAGCAACATCCAAGGGGTTGGAGAGCAACATGTTGCTCACGAGCTAATGGTTGGGGATCACGCTCTAGAAGAATTGCAATAATGTAACTCAGAAGTCGGTTGTCCGGTGAATACATAACTGCGTGCATTCTGCAACAGTTTACTTATGAGGGGTTGTGGAAAGCCCCTAGATGCCCCCCACCCCCACTGGTCCAATACCCATCCCTTACTTGTTTGTCCTTCAGATGCACTCTGCACCTAGAGCCAGATTGTCAATATTTTGTCTTCATGTTTATTGCCATCTTGGAGTCAGGAAGGAGTTTTTTCCCTCTCTGCAGTGTCGGACTGGCCCACCGGGTACCAGGAAAACTCCAGGTGGGCCCAGGTGTCAGTGGACCTCTTGCTTCTAACAATTTGGCCTATTTTATGGTCATTCCCTATTTCTTTATGGGAAAAAAAAGGCTTAATAATGGAAGAATAAAGTATAAATAAGAGTATAAATAACAAAGAGTTTAAGTGAGGAGAGGAGGAATAATAGTTTGGAAAGTGGCCCCCGGTCTTCTGTTGGGCCCCTAGCATCCCAGTACCACACTGCCCGTCTGAAGCAAATTGGAGAGGCTTCAAATGGGTTTTTTTGCCTTCCTCTGGATCAACTGGCAGTTAGGCAGGTTATATATAGACTTAAGGTTGAACTTGATGGATGTGGGTCTTTTTTCAACTATTAATTTACTATGTTACTATTTATGGGCATAGTGCAGAGATAATGCATGTTTAAAAATGCCATATTTTATATACTGCACTCAATGGACCAGCCTAAAGTTTCAGCTTGTCAATAGCAGCAATGATCCAGGACTTCAAACTTGTCACAGGGAGTCACCATCTTGGAAAGTGTCTGTGACACTCACATGCTCAGTGGGCTCTGAGCAGCTGTTGAGAAGCTAAGCTTAGGGCTCGTCACTAATTATCCAGCAGAAAATGAGCTTCCCCTGTAATATAAGCTGATGCTACAGGGCTGATTATTAAATTCTGATGCTAATTGCACTGGTTTCTGTGCTGCCATGTAGTAATTATCTGTATTAATTACTAATCAGCCTTATATTATGACATTTCTATTCTATGTGTACTGTATATTGTGAGTGGGTCCCTAAGCTCAGTAAGTGACAGCAGCACAGAGCATGTGCAGTGAATCAGCAGAAAAGAAGATGGGCAGCTACTGGGGCATCTTTGGAGACACAGATCTTTACTGCTAAAGGGCTGTGGTTGCCTTGGGCTGGTACAGAAGCCCCAAACATAATGTACAACATTTCTAGATACTTATTTAGTTAGAATTTAGTTCTCCTTTAACTCTCTACCTCTCTGCTAACCAAAGACTTTGACTGCACTAAATGCCTGAGAATTGGACCACAATGCTATATACAACAAAACTATGGATGGACATTGTGATTGGTAATGATGTCTGTTCTCCATAACCTTATTTTAATGAGGCATTGTCATCAAACCTTGAAAAACAAAGAAAAACATAGTTAGAAAAATCTCTTGTATACTTAATTATGACAAAGTGCAAACAAAACTCATAAAAAACATGCCGTGTGCTGAAGACACGTCAGGTAATTTAGGCAAAAGATTATAGGCCACAAATAGGCCACAAATAATATACAATGAAAACCAATTGCAAATTGTCTCAAAATATTACTCTCTACATCATACTAACAGTTAATTTAAAGGGGAACAGTCCCTGTAAGGGGAGCATGCAGAACAGTTGGATCTGGGGGACAAGTAAAGTAAATTCAACCCTGTGTGTTGGGATCGAGACATAAAGGGGACTTGTCCTTATAGGCAATCAATTGGAAGATCAAAGAAGCAAGGGAGCACCAACTCTCCTAAGCCTGGAACTGGTTCAGCCACCTTTTAGCTGTTGTCTTCCCAAAAGCCCTGGCATAAAAAGCTTTTTCTAGAAATTATGGAGAATTTTAAAAAACAGAACATTGTTTGTATTGCATGTATTATTTTCCTGGTTACTGACCCTTTAAAATCAGATGTGCATTTACTGCAGACTATTTTAGCCAAGTCCAAAGCCAGCTGTTTTGCATTTCATATTGTGACTCATTGATGGAAATGTAAACTCAGATGGTTGGAGCAGTCCGTTTAAATGAAGAACATAATTTACAGAGGAAAGAACTTTATTCAACTACTTGTAATACATTGATAAAGAAATGTAGCTAGAAAATATATAAACACAGGAAGCTATTTTGTCTCTAGGATTGCCTGCAGTATTGGCCGGTGATAGATTGGGGCAGATTTTTAAACTCAAACTCAGCAATCCAGAAGAATTCCCAGTAGTGTGGTCTTTTCCCCTAATTTATCAAAACTTTCTCCTACTGCCAGGAAAATCTTTAAAGAATAAATACATTTATCAAAAGCTGATCAAGGTGCCAATTTGTCAGGATGCATCTTTATAAGGTATTAATGCTCAGAGAAGGTCAACAGTAGCACCCAGGGCCACCATCAGGGGGTACAGCTGTACCGGGACAGGGCCTAAAGGGGGCCCGGCCAAAGACCCGAAGCCACTCCAAAAAAAGACCAAAAGTTGAAGTCCTGAAGCCACGAAAAGACCCAAAGTTGGAGTCCTGAAGCCACGAAAAGACCCAAAGCTACGAAAGGAGCCAAAGGAAACTGAAGAAGCTGAAGAAGAATCTAAGGTAAGTTCCACTGAACACCAATTTTTTTTTGTTTTTTATTGAACCCCTGGGCACCAATGATTCTTTTAAATATTCTATGGGGCCCCTGACCACCAATGTTTTTGTAAAAACTTTTATGGGGGGACCCTGGCACTAATTTTTTTTAAAATTTATAGGGGGGGGCTGGCCACCAATGATTTTTTTAACTTATAGGGGGGCCCTGACCAACAATGTTTTTTTAAAAACCTTTATAGGTGGGGCCTGACCACCAATGGCTTTTTATAACTTGTGAGTGAGGGAGTTTACCGATTTTAACGCTGGTGTCTGTGTGGACTTTTTACTTATTTGGGGTGGGGCGGGGCCCAGAAAATATTGCTGTATGGGGCCCATGATTTCTGATGGCAGCCCTGGTAACACCTGTCCGAATTCTGAAGGGAGCCTCATGTGATGAGAGAGTATTTGGACACTACCTCCATAACTAACGTTACTGCTCCAAAAATAAATTGATACTTGATAAATCAGCCCTCTAAAGCTAGCAATACTTAGAGAGATCCACTCAATTGGCGAGTTCCTCAAATGAGTGGATCTCACCCCAATATGCCCACCTTGAGTGCCCAACGATCGGGTCACAAATAGCAGAATACTGGTGGCCGGATCAAGAACTGCATTAAAGGGGACCCGTCACCCAAAAAAATGATTCAGAATCCTATTTTATAAGATCAGTCAAGCTGAATGAACTTTAATTACACTATGTAAATTATTTGAATCTTTTTTCCTTCAGTCTGGGAACTCATAATTATAACAAGCAGGCAGCCGCCATTTTGTGGACACTGTTATTAAGACAAGTCTTGTATCATCTCAAAATCTTGTTTGTGCACCAGAATGGGGGACCTGATGTCCATCCCCATACCCTGGCTACACAATTAAATTGTGAAGAGAACGAGGGAATGTGGGGAGAGCAGCAATTGCTAGGAAGTGCTGAATGGAAAGTGAAAGTAATTGTGTGTCCCGCCTCTATGCCCAGGGCATAGAGGAGGGGTAGACAATATTTGATTGACAGCTAAGATGTTTAAATGAGCTTACAACGGCCATGAATGCTTTAATAAAAAATAGAAATTGGGTTTCATGTTTAATTTGAAAAGGACTTTTATTATACAGATTTTTGCGTCTGGGTGACAGGTCCACTATAATAAATCAATGCGGTCTTCACTCTGATGGGATTTTTAACTTTCGCCCAGATATTGATCGGGGAAGCCCGTCGGAGGGCCTCCATACACTGCCCAGTAAGATGCCCACTTAATCTGCTCCTGTATGGGGACCTTAAATCTGTCCCATCACTGCCTCCTTTTTCTTTGAAGTGTAGGACATTACCTACAGACTAATTTGAAGCAGATTTGCATTTGTATTGTTTTAAACTGCAACTTAAGATGAAAGGCAGAGTGCAAAGTGCAAAGAAAATTACAGATTGTGCCTGTTTTTTGCACTTTGCACCCTGTCTTCCAGTTTGTAAAGTACACCTATCTTGTTATAAATTGGGTGATTTTTTTTTTTTTACTTTTTCTCAGGTGACCATTTTGGAGGAAGAAATGTCATTTATTAAAGGGGATCATGGTGATTGCCCTCAACAATATGGGGACCAAACCCACTTTATATTGACTTATGATATAATTGCCCACCGTATAAGTTTAACTGGGAAATCAGATTTGACGCTACATTGGGGCAGGGACTGAGGTGAATCATTTAATGAGTCAAGACTTCCAGGGTCTCATGTCTCATGACAATAAAACCACTTAAATCATTTTCCTGCCAAGCAGTTTCATCTTATTTTCTTTTTCCTGCAACTCATTTAACCTGATACAACCTTCATATTAAATCTTCCCAATAGCAAGTGCACGTCAATCCTACTGTTTTTGCAAACTCTCAATAACGCTGCTAAATAATGCCCATAAGTCACAATTTGGCTCCTTTGGTTGCATAATACAAATAAGATTTAAGTGTAAATGAGTCATCGGCCTCTGGGAAGTTTTAGTTATGTCTGACCACTTCGTAAGCAATAAGGTCACAAAGCAGGGATTATGTCTTCATAAAATGAGCATCCAGTTTCTGTGGGGCCGGCCAGGGTATCAGCATGGAGTTTTCGCTGGAGACTCGCCTTCACTTTTGATTCCTAATTATTTAAAATAAAATAAAAACTAGACTTTACTGCAAACCAGAGCCAGCCTTGGGCTTTTGGGTGTCTTTGTTGGTGGAAGGATGGATAGTGACTTACTACCCCTAGGAACAAGGCAAGTTTTTATTTGACACATGTTTCTTCCACTCCTCAAGGTGGAGTGAAATCCATATTTAATCTATCGGGTGGCTGATTATTCCCCTCCCACATACCTGGTGGGGCAATAGAGGCACATTTGGTTCAGTACAAAATTTGATCTGCAAACCATCATCCCTCAACTTCTGCACTTGGCCCAACAGTTATTTTCCTTCTTTACTGAAAGATATGAGGGATCATTAACAGCTGCACACCATTTCCAACAATTCCAACATCTATATGGCCATGTGCAGAGTTGTGTCTACTCCAGTGATTCCTGAGGTGTCACAATGGTTCAATTGCACATCTAGCATTTCATGGTTGCATCACTTCCAGAAGGAATTTGCATTACATAAATAAGTCAAGTGCATGTAAATGCGCATGTCTGGTTATACAGCTATGGGATCAATTATTCGGAAACCCTTTATCCAGGAAACTCTAAATTACCCAGGTCCAGGGTGGCAGCAGCTCCAGGGTTCAAAAATGCCAACAGACGGTTCCACACCATTTATCAGAGTCAGAATGGATGCAATGTTGACCCATATGGACTTGTAGGAGCATGTTTGTAAGCTAGTACAGGTATGGGATCAGGGCTGGATTTACATAGTGGGCGCCCCTTGGCCCACTGCCGTTCGTCGCCCCTGTCCCCCCCCCTTTATTCATGCAAATTTTCATCATCATCAATTGGTGCATGGGAAATTTAAAGAATGATCGTATCTCCAGCGCATCCAGCGCATCCCCAGTGTTTTTGAATCAATTTGGGTGTGGTTGGGCAGCATGGCGCCCCCCTAAAATCCTGCCCCCCTAGGCCCAGGCCTAGGTGGCCTTTCCACAAATCCGGGTCTGTATGGGATCTGTTATCCGGAAATCCATTATCCAGAAAGCTCCGAATTAAGGAAAGGCCCTCTCCCATAGACTCCATTTTATTCAAATAATCCAAATTTTTAGAAATGATTTCCTTTTACGCTGTAATAATAAAACTTGATCCAAACTAAGATATAATTACTCCTTATTGGAGGCAAAATCAGCCTACATGATTTTCTAGTAGATTTAAGGCATGAAGATCCAAATTACAGAAAGGTCCATTATCCTGGAAAGCCCGAGGTCCCGAGCATTCTGGGTAACAGGTCCCATACCTGTACTTTACTGTATTGTATTAATATGGACTTTGTATCTAATATCTTTGGCAATGGCCAAGTGTAAAGTGTACAATATCACAATATGGCACCACATGCAAACTTACTGTTAGTGTAACAACACAAAGGGGATTCATGGCCTATATACATGGCCTATTCATGCACAAAATGAATACACTTTGATTTGATACACAAATATCCTGGTGTTGCTGGTCTTCTTGAAGTATTTATATATATATATTTATGGTCTTGATAAAGGTCTTAGGAGCAGACCGAAACGTTGGCCGAATTTTAATGTAAATTAATAAATATGGAATTTTAATTTTTTGTATACAAATCCTGGTGTGCATCTTTTTCTTTTTTGCTATTTATATATATATATATATATATATATATATATATATATATATATATATATATATATATATATATATATATATATATATATAGCCATGAATCCCCTTTGTGTTGTTAATAATCTGCCCTGTAGCATCAGTTTATATTACAGACCAACCTCATTTTCTGCTGGATAATTAGTGACGACCCCTAAACTTAGCTTCTCAACAGCTGCTCAGAGCCCACTGAGCATGTGAGTGTCACAGACACTTTCCAAGATGGTGACCCCCTGTGACAAGTTTGAAGTCCTGGATCATTGCTGCTATTGACAAGCTCAAACTTTAGGCTGGTGCAATACGTTCACTATATAAAATATGGCATTTTTAGCCATATTCATTTTTAGGCTTTAGTTCTCCTTTAATAGCAGTTAACAAAAAGGAGTGGGGCACTAATGTATAAACAGTATCAATATATATTGTCTCATTTCAGATGTTATGGGGGGTCTTACAATGTTTTAGCTGTGGGGTCGTATAAACTCTAGTTGCACCACTGTACTCCTTCCCCCGGTGCTTTATTATAAATAAGATTTGGCCACCAGTAATCTGCATGGGTGTAAGCCATACGTAAAATGCAACCTTGGTCACATCCCTTTAGGATTTTCCCAGACATCTATCCTTAATCACCTCCCCCCCCCCCCACACACACAAATGTCTCTTATTGTTTGTTATATGTTTGCAATAAGAATAAATGCCCACAGCAAGCACAGAGCTAACTAGGAGTGAGAATTAGAAATAATGTGTTTATGTTTCTACCAGAAGAGGTCAGTAGTCTCCACAAGAAGCAGCCACACATCAGGCAAAACTGAACTGCTGTCTTGGGAGAAGTCTCATGGCTGCTAAAACATAAGGGGGCAAATTCACTAAAGAGCGAAGCGGCTAACGCAAATTCGCCAGCGTGATGTCATTTCGTTACTTTGTCGGGTGCTGTCTTAAATTCGCTAGCGAAGTGGACCTACTCTAACGCTACTTCGCACCCTTACGCCAGGCGAAGTTGCGCTATGGCGATGGGACGTAACTACACTAATTCACTAACTTGCGCATTTTACTGAACGTTACCTCTTGCGCCAGACTTGCCTTCGCCACCTCAGACCAGGTGAAGTGCAATAGAGTAGATAGGGATTGCTTCAAAAAAAGTTAAAATTTTTTCTAAGTCCCAAAAAACGCTGGCGTCTTTTCCTTTTTTAAGGGTGATAGGCTGAAAAAGATTGTACATTTTTTTGGGGGTACCCTCTTTCCCCCCTACATTTCCTAACATATGGCACCTAAACTATACAGTGGCCACATGTATAGGGCAATATAACAACTTTATTTTATTT
The DNA here is from genome assembly GCF_017654675.1 of Xenopus laevis. Classification (NCBI taxonomy): domain Eukaryota; kingdom Metazoa; phylum Chordata; class Amphibia; order Anura; family Pipidae; genus Xenopus; species Xenopus laevis. The sequence goes on from NC_054386.1 coordinate 89,764,270, forward strand.
TATGAAGCTTTCCCAGGCTTGTGTAGTGTAATGTATTTGCTGCAACATATACGTCCATTCAACTTTAACTTGGTGCCGTATGCAAATTAGGCATCGCTAGCGTAACTGCGCTTTCCTTGACGAATTAACGCTAGTGCAACTTCACTACCTTTCGCCTCCGTGAGCGCAACTTCGGATTTAAGTGAATTAGCGGCGCCATGTCGAAACTTCGCCTGCCGAAGTGTGGCGAAGCCTGCGCTAGCTCAACTCCGCAGGTTAGTGAATTTGCCCCAAGGCCTGTTCTAAGCAACTTTTCATTTGGGCTTTATCATTTATTTGTGTATTATTTTTGTTCAATATTAGCATTACTATTGTATTTCCTGTCTGGTCTAGTTGCTAATCTTAACAGCCAACAAAAATATATATATTGATTATGGGCGTTACAGAGTAACCAGAGCTCTGATCCTGTAACAGACTGATTATATATGTTGACTCTCCATGCTGACTTCTAAACGTCTGCCCATTTGCTAGGTTCATAAAGCCCTAGCAACAAAATAACTGCTACAATTCCTGCAGAACCAAAAAAGTTAAATATTTTACAAACCACAAAAATAGTAAATGAAATAGTAAACTGCAGATTTTTTTTAAGAACTCTGATGAATGCATCATACTAAAAGTTAGGGGCACATTTACTAAGCTCGAGTGAAGGATTAGAATGAGAAAAACTTCGAATTTCAAGGTTTTTTTTTGGCTACTTCGACCATCGAATTGGTTACTTCGACCTTCGACTACGACTTTGAATCAAACGATTTGAACTAAAAATCATTCGACTATTCGACCATTCGATATTCAAAGTACTGTCTCTTTAAGAAAAAACTTCGACCCCCTAGTTCGCAACCTAAAACCTACCGAAGTCAATGTTAGCCTATGGGGAAGGTCCCCATAGGCTTTGCTAGCTTTTTTTGGTTGAAGAAAAATCATTAGTTCGATGGATTAAAATCCTTCGAATCGAACGATTCAAAGGATTTAATTGTTCTATCGAACGATGTATCATTCGATCGTTCGATCGAACTATTTTCGCTAAATCCTTCGACTTTGATATTCGATATTCGATATATATATGCCCCTAAATGTAAGTATTGTATCACTGTTAAACAGGGATCTGATTTCATTAATTTCTGGTACTGGGTCTGGGTGACTTGTTTTTTGAACAGAGGAAAGTTTGGAAGGTACTATATACTTCTAGGAGGGGGACATCCTAGTGGAAAGATGAAAATATAATATCGCTGGAGAGATACAAACTGCAGGGTTGGATTCATTTCAATAGCAGCTAGTGTGAAATAGTGCTGTGACTACTGGAAAAGTGTTGTAAACTTAGGACCTAATTATCAATGTTTTTGTAATTTTTTTTTGTAATTTGTGTGTTTCGACTGTATAAACACAAGGGCCTCTGTACAGTGTCCTGCAGTGCCACACAGGTTGCCCACGCAAAAGGTGGGCCTACAGGAGGGCTAAACTTAAATGGTACGAAGAGGAAAAAAGGCATGAGTTTTCTTTTCTGTCATGGAGAGACAATGTACAGTATATATGTCTATTTTTATTTGTATAGCACTCATAGTGTATAGTGTTATCCAGGTCCTCCCATGAGGTTGTCTATTAGGGGAACATTTACTAAAGGGCGAAGTGGCTAACGCTGGCGTCATTTCGTTACTTCGCTGATTTACTAACGTGCGCAGGCGTCACTTCGCTAGCGAAGGAGATAGACGCTATCGTTGCTTCGCACTCTAACGCCAGGCGGATTTTCGTTCTGGCGAATGGACGTAACTCCGCAAATTCACTAAGATGCGGATTTTACTGAACGTTACCTCTTTCGCCAGACTTGCCTTCGCCAGCTCAGACCAGGCCAAGTGCAATGCAATTTTTAGTGGAAAAATGTTCTAAGTCCCAAAAAACGCTGGCGTCTTTTCCTTTTTTCTGAGTGATAGCCTGCAAAAATGCTTAAAAAATTTTTTTGGGTAACCAGGATCCCCCATACATTTTCTAACATATGGAACATAAATTATCCAGTGAGCTCATGTGTGGGCCTTATAATAACTCTATTTTATTTATTAAGGTTCCCTGGACTTGTGTAATGTAATTTATTTGCTGCAACATATACGTCCATTAAACTTTATAATTTCCAGCCGTATGCAAATTATCCTGAGTGAAGACCTCTAACGAAGTTGCGCTAGGCATAATTGAACGCAAGCGCATCTTCGCTTTGATTGCTGACGTTACGCTAGCGTTCGTCGCACTGGACGCAACTTTGCATTTTAGTAAATGAACGTTGTCTGAGCGAATTTTCGCCTGGCGAAGTGTAGCGATGGGTGCAAAGCCGTCGATGGCGAATTTTCGCAGGTTAGTAAATTTTCCCTTTGAGTTTAGTTCTGAAGACTTTGAAGGAGGATTCTCTTCGGAGAGATTCTGGAATGGCATTCCAAATGTAAGGAGCAGAAACACAGAAGGGTTTGACGCGGGAAACAGCAGAAGTAGTAGGGGGTGCAACTAGGGTTGTCACCTGGTTTACCCGCCTGGCCAGTAAAAATGATGACTGATCCCAATGTTATTAATAGGGAAAAAAGATAAATATACAGGAAGGCCGGTATTTTTTTCCAGAAAAGGTGGCAACCCTAGGTGCAATCAAGCGGTTGCTCTAAGAGGAGCAGAGGTTTTGGCCAGGAACATATAGAGAGACAAGAGATGAGATGGAAGGGACGTTATACTGAAAGGGATGTATTACAGCAGTGGTCCCCAATCTTCTTTACTCGTGAGCCACATTCAAATGTTGGAGAGTTGGAGAGCAACACAAGCATGCAAAAAAATACTGGGGGTTCCAAATAAACACCTGCTTTAAGGCCACTGGGAGCAACATCCAAGGGGTTGGTGAGCTATATGTTACTCACAAACTACTGGTTGGGGACCCCTGTATTAAGGGTTATGCATGTTTGCCTGCTGGGCATTTGCAGAAAGAATGTACATGTAAGGGCTGGCATTTCACTGGTTTACAATTATGACCTCTTTGTAAGAAACGTTTGCAATAAAGCTTCACACAACATAATCCCGTAGCACCCAACTGTCCTGACTGCTGATTTTAAAAGGGCCAGAGCATAATGGGGAAATGGGCAGGATCATGGGCAGATCAGAGGTATGTCTGTGCATAACTGGAAGTGCCCAATGGGGAAGGGTATGGCCTAAATGCCCTGCTTTTATTTTTTATTGATCCATCCTATGTGCATGTAGACAAAAGAGAGTGATCAATTATACAATAAATGTGTGGAATCATAGCCCTGTAGTTCCAACTAGGTTAGAATCCCGGTGGACAGGGCCCCATTGCCTTGTGACTCACTGAGAATGAAGGGAACTGAATGTATTCCTCCTAAATGAACAGTATGAGTAGGTTGCCACCAGGTTAAATACAACTACTCAAATGTCCATTTCCTCCTTTACCACATTATGTAATGTTCTCAGCCCTCTGGTGAATGCCAGGCAAATGGACATGCACATGTTGGTGCAACATGGAGTAATGACAAAATAATAACCATACCAAAATACTCACTCATGGGACTGTGGAGAGAAAGTAAGGGGTTTGCTGCAGATCATGCTTTATCATCCACGTTTCGTTTGAACAAGGAAAAGGAGAGCACACTAATCCCTATAATTTGTTCCTGGGAATGTATATTGTCATGCTGTGTGCGTGACTGGTTACTGCACATACTGTACATGGAGAGGGTACAATGCTTTACAAGTTAATATCGTGTGACGCTGAGACTTGGGAATGCGACGTCTTGGAGATTATAGGGCCCATTAACAAAGGACTCGGTGCAGTGAAAAGTGAATTCTATGAGAAGTGTGAAACCGAAAAAGTTTTTTCTAGCACATTCCCCCTCTTTCTCTTGCATACTACTCACATTTACCAAGTGAAAGTGCAAACAACAGGTGCAATGTGCTCTCTTTTTGCACACTGCCTTGCTTGTATAAAGAATTGCCATTTTGGACAGCAGAAAGTTGCAGCTGCTCCTATGAATACAAAGTTGGAGGTGTTCTGCAGCATTGTGTCCATGAAGGATGGGCACGTAGAAATCTTCCCTTCCCAATCACTTGTTAGTCATTCAGATGTGTGCAGAGTGCAGACACAGCAAGAGCTGCACTCAAGCAATTCATGGTTGTAGTGGCGTAACTAGAGTGCACCGGGCCCCCCTGAGCGCACTCCGATCCCCATCCCCCCACCAACTTCCTGCCTCCACCCACTTCCTACACATACTCCGCCCTCTCTCATCCCAGATGCCGCCCACTCCCTGCCCGACCCTGCCCACTCTCTACCACTTGCCAACTTGCAGCGGCTGGGGAAGGTTCTTGTTAGCTATAGAGGAAGCAGACCCCGATGTCCGGGCCCGATTTTTCCCGGGCCCTGTCTGCTTTCTTTATAGTTATGCCACTGCATGGTTGGTAGGGTAATTTGGACCGTAGCAACTAGATTGCTGAAACTGCAAACTGGACTGCTGCTGAATAAAAAGCTAAATAACTCAAATAATAAAAAATTAAAACCAATTTCAAATTGTCTGAGAATATCCCTCTCTACAACATATGTAAAGTTGTTTTAAAGGTGAACAACCCCTTTAAACTTTTAGGGGTATAATAATCTAAAAGCTAAACAGACAACTAACCACAATTCACGAGAGAATTCCAGTGTCGCAGAAAAACATCACAAAGCATCTCTCATTCCATCTCTCATTCAGGGGCGTAACTACAGAGATAGCAGGCCATGCGGCTGCAGAGGGGTTCAGGGGGTATAGGGTAGAGCTCTGCGTGGAACCAATTTCTAAGACCCAACCCCGCAACTCGTGACCCCAACTGCAACCTGCATATTTACCCACTTTGATCCGCTACTCAACCTGGACCCGCAACTACCTTATCTGCAACCTGACCCGCAACCCGCTGATAGGGTTGCCACCTTTTCTGGAAAAAAATACCGGCCTTCCTATATATTTATCTATTTGCCCTATTAATAACATTGGGATCAACCATTATTTTTACCGGCCAGGCCGGTAAAATACCGGCCAGGTGGCAACCCTACCCGCTGACCACCATCAAACAGGAAGTGATGGTGCTGCAAACTGGAAGTGACGTCATCAAAAGTGGACAAGGACAGAAACAAGTTTTGTAAAACTTTAAAAGGAGTAAAATATAGACAATATTACATAAGATAAGAAATTTAGCTGAGACCCGCAGACCCGCAGCTATACCCGCACCTGAAAATCCTCCCCTCATTCTGCAGGGTACCCCGCTTTTTTTTTTTTTGCGGGTACCCGACCCGTTGCAGGACTCTAGTATAGGGGGCCCCATGAGGCACTAATTAATGAGCAATTTCAACATATATTTGTAAAAAAGCACAACCTCTGGATATGTTGGGGGCCCTAAAATTAATTTGCTGTGGGTCCCAGTAACATTTAGTCAAGTTACTGCTCTCGTTGACATAAATAGAAACCATCTGAAACCTCTATACAGGCGGTTTTCATCTGGAAAATGTGCACTGTATTATTTTGGAATCTGGTAACTGTTCAAGTCAATGAGTAGCACCATGGGTAGTTTCCAGCATTTCTCTGCTGGCTGAAATACAGTAAGCCTTTAGCGTAAACTAATGTTTCATAACCCTTTCAGATGTTTTTCTAAACATGTCCTTAAATATACGGCTAGTTCCCTAGGTTCCAATAGCAGCTTAATTTTCACTTCACGTTATTCATAGAGCAATCAGAGATTCACGAGGTTTCCTATGTTCTCTAAAAGCTGTCAGCTTGTAACAGATCTCTCTTGTTCATTTGCTGTTATTGGTGTTGCTCAAAAAGTAAATGAATATCATATATTATTGTTACAATAGCATTTGTCACATGAACCTCAATCATTTCCTTTGCTTCGTGTGCCTAATACAGTAGAATTCATAAGACAGACACAGGTTTACGTGGTTTCTCTGCAGAGTGGGGATGCATACCTCCCAACATTTTGGAAATAAGAGGGACAAAAAAGTTGGCGCGAGTAGTGCGACTAATTTTTTTGACCACGCCCATTTTGTGGCCACACTCCCTAATTACCATGTTCATTTTACAAAATTTGGCAGGTTATGAAAGTTTGAACATATTTCTGTGTTTTTTTTTTCAGTTATTACAGTTTTGCTAATGAAGGTGAATTGCCTTTTAAGCTGTGAGTCTAACTTCTCCCAAGGGACCTGTTATGTTGTGTTGTTACAATTACTTATTTGCTTATCTAGAAATTGTTACAAAAGTATCTTATCTTCTGGGCTCTCTGCCAAAAGCCAATTAAGTTTCTTTTTCTGGCTGTTCAGTGCAGAGAAAAACTGAACTTTCCAGTACAAATGAGGGACTGCAGGTTGAGCTGTCAAAAGAGGGACTGTCCCTCTGAAAATGGGACAGTTGGGAGGTATGGGGATGTGATCTAAAATATCTTGTTTTTTTTTGATGTCCCCATTTATGCAATAATCAAATAGCTGTTCTATATTGATCTAGCATATATGTATGTAGAAAAGAGAATGATACAAAGAACAATGTGCTTATGACAATATGTATGGGGAATTACAGCACTGGAGATACAAATGTAAAACCTTTTGACTCGCTGAGAAGGAAGCCTCAGGGAACTGTATGTATTCTGAATGTATTCCTCTTATATAAATAGTATGAGTAGGTTACCACCAGGGTGGAACAAGGATCACTGACTTGGTGTTTCCTCTGAGCAATGAACATTATACAACAGTTTTTTTTCTTTCTCAGATGTCCATTTCCTTTTTTAACCAGTTATGCAATGTTCTCGGTCCTCTGGCTGATGCCATGTGTATGGTCGGAACAAGCACTCACTCACTAATAGCCACTACAACATAATAACCATAACAAAATACTGATTACTTGAAAGTAAGGGATTTGCTGCATCATTAACATTATCAAGATTAATCATCAGCAAGATTGTGTTTGTTCAGCAAAAAAGAATGTATATTAAGCCCTTATTTGTTCCTTGGAATGTTTACTGCAATTCCCTGTGCCAGCCTGGATACTGTATATACTGTACTGTAGATATACCGTACTGTAGATACACTTGCAAAGGGAACAGTGTTTTATACCTGTTTATTTTGTCTGACGTTCCATATTGCAAGGACTAGGGGATGTCATATTTTTTTGAATAATTGTGGCTCTCAGTGTTCCCCTGGCTTTCACATTTTGCAGGACCCATTTTTTTGTCATTGAGATGCTGCTGTCCAGTTAAATTCTGCACTGGTTCTCATGCACCTTCTCTTTCTCATCTAAGCCTGGACTGGGATTCAAAATATGGCCTGGCATTTTAAAGGGGTTGTTCACCTTTGGATTCATTTTTAGGGGGTTATTTATCAAAGTCAAAAACTCGAAAAATTCTAGGTTTTTTTTTACTATAAAATCTGAATTTTTAGTGGGAAAAAAAATCTACATTTTTTTGGAATTTATTAAACCCTGAGGCTGCAAAAAGTCTGAATCCAAAAATCCGGCATCTCAGACCTGCTGAGGTTGAGGCTGAGTCAATGGAAGCGGTCCCCATTGTTTTGTTTTGGTAGCCAAGGATGAGTAGAGTAGAACAGTGCTTTATTAGCAAGTTTATGCAGCCATTACACAACAGTAACTTCCAACTCTATTACTCTTAAGCAGTATAGAAAGTACTATGTATATACAGTATAACTCATGTGCACAGTGACACCTGCAGGCCATTTGTATAAACACCACACCTATCCTATTTGGAAGTTTCTGTGGTCTGTGCTGGAATTACCCTGAAAATCCAACTATTTTGGACTTTTCAGGCAAAAATCAGAAAAATGTGGGCTTTTTGGGAAAAATCCTGAAAAAATCATACGATTTGGGGGGAAAAACAATGGAAAAATCATACAATACGATTTTTCATACAATTTTTTCGGGTTTTTCCCCCGAACTGATTAATTCATATTTTTTAATAAAAAATAAGGTCAAATTGTGGATTCTAGTTTGGTCGGACTTTTTTAAATATAAAAAATCAGAAAAAAATAGATTTTGATTGAAATAACCCCCTTATAATGATGTAGAGAGTGATATTCTGAGACAATTTGCAATTGCTTTTAATTTTTAATCATTTGTGGTTTTTGAGTTATTTAGGTTTGAATTCAGCAGCTCTCCAGTTTGCAAATTCTGCAATCTGATTGCTAGGGTCCAAATTTCCCTAGCAACCATGCATTGATTTGAATAAGAGACTGGAATATGAATAGAAGAGGGCCTGAATAGAAAGATGAATAAATAAACAGTAGCAATAACTATGAATTTGTAGCCTTACCAAACAGTTTTTTTTTTAGATGGGGTCAGTGACCCCATTTGAAAGGTAGAAAGAGTCAGAAGAAGAAGGCTAATAATTCAAAAACCATTGAAAAAAAATGAAGACCAATTGAAAAGTTCTATAACATACTAAAAGTTAACTTAACGGTGAACCACCCCCTTAAGTACACAAAGGCCCAAACAGCCCCCACCAGCTCAGTAACGGCAAAGACACACAAAGGTACTAGTAGCAGCTACTTGTTGTTGGCTACAAAATGCCAAAAAAATACCCTGCCATAGACAATACTGAGAATCTCCTCTGCTAAAACACATGTAGGGTTTTTTTACTAAGACTCGACTCACTCGAGTTTTTGACCAAACTACCAAACCCAAATGCCCTTAATTTACCAATATTTTTTCTTGAAAAATCAGTTCGGCAAAAAGTCGCAACAAATTCATGCATCAATTAGAATCGTGAGACTAATTCTCTCCCAAAAAACTCAAATAATTACGAAGCGAAAAACCAAAGCAAACAGCCCAAAACTATTGAGAAACCTGAAGGTAAAAAACATGTAAGTGTCTTAGCAAAGCCAATTATCACTATTGTCTATTTTGTAGCCGTGGCAAGTAACTGCTACTAGTAGCTCTGTGTGCCTTCACCCGAAGGGCAGAGACACACGCTCAGATTCGGGGAGATTAGTCGCCAAATATCCACCTGTGTCTCTGCCCTAAAGTCAACTAGAAAATCATATAAACATTTAATAAACCCAATAGGCTGGTTTTGCTTCCAAAAATGATTAATTATATCTTAGTTAGGATCAAGTACAAGCTAATGTTTTATTATTACAGAGAAAAAGGAAATCATTTTAAAAAATTTGGATTATTTGATTATAATGGATTCTATGGGAGATGGGCCTTCTGTATTTTGGAGCTTCCTGGACAACTGATTTCCGGGTTACGGATCCCATACCTGTACTTGATGGTAACAAAGCTGCACGTTGGTGGCAGATATTGGGATGATTTCCTATTTAAATTATTTTTAGCAAACAAAAAGATCCTTTATCGGAATACACCAGGTCCCAAGCATTCTGATTAATAGATCCTATACCTTTAATGCTTTTATTTTGCACTAGTATAGCTCCAAACAGGCTCTAGCTACTGGGAGCATACTCTCTTACACCATTGCAACATCTGTGCTGTTTGCATCAGGGTATATTACAAATATATGTAAATAAATAATGACGATGTCAACTAACATAAATACACATACCTCCCAACTGTCCCTTTTTCAGAGGGACAGTCCCTCTTTTGACAGCTCAACCCGCAGTCCCTCATTTGTACTGGAAAGTCCCTCTTTTCTCTGCACTGAACAGCCAGAAAAAGAAACAAAGTTTCTCACTTAATTGGCTTTTAGCAGAGAGCCCAAAACAACTTACAAGTGCAAATAAGATACTTTGTAACAATTTTGAGACACAAAAACACAGTTTAGATAAGGAGAAATATTTTCAAACTTTCATAACCTGCCAGATTTTGTAAAACGAACATGGTAATTAGGGGGTGTGGCCACAGAAAGGGGTGTGGTCAAACAATTTGCTGCGCTACTTGCGGAAAACAATTGTTTGTCCCTCTTTTTACTTCCAAAATGTTGGGAGGTATGAATACATTTTGTTTCCTATTATTGAAAAAACTGTTCACTACTCACAAAATATTGCTAAATAATTAGTGGGAAAGGAAAGAAATGGGCACTTTTGGCTCCTATCTCAGTATATATATCTCAGTACAAACCTCCTTATTTATACTGAGCAAAATATTCTGCCCATGAACAGAACTGACCAAGGACAAGTTAAGACGCTGGAGGAATAAAGACAAGAGGACTAGCAAGAAGTAACTGTAGAACATGCAAATGTGCATGACGTGTATCTGAAAGCATGAGGTTAAATCACATACTAATCCAAAGCAAAATTGTAGGGTGTTGACTGACAAGAATAGAGCACAAATGATTCATTAGGAGTAAATTGCTTCCCAATCCAAGATCATAGCACTTATTAATGACTTCCTGTTTGAATTATTTCTGCCCAAGCATTAACGATACCAGAGGTGAAAATCATCAGGAATTGCTGCCGCACAAAACCTGTTGTGTCACAGTATATAAATGATGAGCTGTGCCTCTGTCATAGCCGGAATGTGAGTTGTTTGCTGACCGGGACAATAGAATCAGTATATAAATCAATATATTGAGAGCTGGAGTATAAATAATGATTATATAGGCCAGTGTGCATAGCATCGACCTTGGTGAATCCTACATAATACAGCTCATTAGATAAAAAAAGGTAAACCCCCACACACACAAGTTATAAAAAGCTATCAATGGTCAGAGCCCCCCATAAAAGTTGTTTTTTTTTAAAAAAAAAATTGGTGGTCAGGGCCCTTTTACAAGTTAAAAAAAATTTATTGGTGGCCAGGGCTCCCCTATAAGTTAGAGAAAAAAAACATTGGTGCCAGGGCCCCCCTTACAAGTAAAAAAAAAATTGGGGCCCCAGAGAATATTTTTTTAAAAAAAAACATTGGTGGCAGGGGCCTATAGAGTATTAAAATAATACATTGGTGGCCAGGGGATTAAAAAAAATAAAAAAACACACATTGGTGTTCAGTAAAATTGAACTCATGGCTGTAGGACTTCAACTTCGCCTCCTATAGTGACTTTGGGTCTTTTCACAGCTATTTTTGGTGGCTTTGAGTCTTTTCGCCTCTTCGGCTATTCGACTTTTCGGCACTTCGACATTTTGGCTGTTCGGGACTTCGGAAGGGCGGCATGGCTTCGGCGCTGTCAAGGGGGGCCCAGCTCTTTCAAAAAGTTCAGCACTGCCAGCCTGGGCCAGGTACACCTGTATGGTTGCCACCTTTTCTGAAAGATTTTACCGGCCGTTGGGGGAGAGGGAACAAAAGGGGCAGTCCGTTAACAAAAGGTGCAGAGACATGTACCGTAATGCAAAAAGGGGCAGGGCCACATCGCAAGATGGCAAGAAGCCCGAAAGCAAGGTAAGTTCTGAGAGAATTGGGAGCGGGCCAAAGACTTTTTTAAAGAATATTACAAATTTACCGGCAACTACATTGCAGGTCAATTTGTAATACCGGCCCCCGGCCTTGGCAGGTGTTTTACCGGCTAGGCAGACCGGGTGGCAACTCTATACACAGGTTTTCCTGAAGGAAATGAGGTGATTGAAGTTGTAGTAATAAACAGGGTCGGGCGGGGGGCCCGGGGCCCACCGGGACTGCTGTCCAGGGTTCCCCTCCAGCCCCCCTACTATGGTGCCCTGCGGAAGCATGAAGGTGCATGAAGATGGCGCTGCGCAGTGCTGAAAAAAAGTTTTGTAGAATCCGATCGGGAGAGGGTTCTGGGCCAGCGGGGGCCCATAACGGTCAGGGCCCACCGGGTTGTTTCCCGGTGTCCCGCTGGGCCAGTCCCCTAATTACCATATCCATTTTACAAAATTTAGCAGGTTATGGAAAGTTTGAACACATTTCTGGAGGTTTTAGGGTCAGATTTTTGGTGTTATTACAGTTTTTCTAATGAAGGTGAATTGTCCTTTAAGCTGCAAGTCACAGTTTCCACAAGAGACCTGCTTATCATAAATAGTTACAATTGCCACTTTGCTTATCTTAAATTGTTACAAATGTATCTAAGTGTACCTGCCATCCTGGACTGTCTGCCAAAAGCCTCAGTTTTAAAACTTTGTATCTTTTTTTGGCTGTTCCGTTCAGGAGATGAAAGAGACATTGAGTAGCAATCCGGAACTGCGGGTTGAGCTGTCAAAATCGGGACTGTCCTGTGAAAAACGGGACAGTTGGGAGGTATGGTCTTCGACAAATAAACTTGTTCTGTTTTGTTGCTGCAAAAACCTCCTGGCGTCCTCTTCTTATTTTTATGAACAGCAGCCGATGTGAGTTGTAATTCAACTAGACCATTCCTTCATACCTTCCACATAGCAAAGGCCCTGCCTTGTGTGTTTGAGTCAAGTATAACCCTTGCTCTATTGATTTAGTTGGACATAGCCTATTTAGCCCAAAATAGCATTACAATACTTTGTAATACTCATCTTTCTATTCAAGCCTCACCTATTCATATTCCAGTCTCTCATTCAAAGAACAGCCTATTTGAAATCTTTAAATAAATGTTAATAGTAAGACTACAGCATCCCCTGAATCACTTAGGATTCCTTCTCCTCCTCTAACCCACTTTGGCCCCTCCCTCAGTAGGCTTTACATGTCCTTTAAGTTTCATCATTTCAGTAATCTGGTGTTATTGGGGGCATAATCTGGAAAACAGGGAGGTTAATACTCCAGGCATGTGAGCAGCAGCAAACACCTATATTACCACAAATTAATGCCATTATACGCATTCCCCAATAACAAGCATAGTTTAGCAGGGAAACTTTAGAATATACTTGTTCTTTAAAGAGTGAACCAGTGGTAGAAAGCCATAGGAAAGCCCCATGCTTGACTACAGGAGCTCTTGCTGATTATCTCTCTAAACCAAGGGACTCGTTTATATGATGCTTCCACTAATTGCCATTACAAATCTTTTCATCTACAGTAAATACATCTGCTTGACCTAGTTAAATGCAAATAACAAGGATTGGCTGGAAATACCATTGTGACATCATCCCTTTTATGCAAGATCTTTCCATGCGTGGTGCAGCCATTTTGACAAATAAGTGATTGATTATACAGGTAGGGGACCTGTTATCCAGAATGCTCGGCACCTGGGGTTTTCCGGATAATGTAATGGATCTTTTAACCTTAAATCTAACTAGAAAATCATTTAATAAAACCAATAGGCTGGTTTTGCTTCCAACAAGGATTAATTATATCTTAGTTTGGATCAAGTAAAAGCTACTGTTTTATTATTGTTTTCAGAACTGACACAGGAAAGCTCTGCGGCACCAGCCGGTGTGAAACTGAAAGTCTCAGCTAGACGCTGGATTGCAGAGGAACAACTATAAGTAACTTCAGCTTTGGTACTGATAATAAAGTAAAAACAGAGCGTTTCCTCAACTATCAGCAATTGTTTACCAAAAATATACAGTTAAGCTTGCTAGCACATAAATGTTATATTTATTACATTACATAATACATAGTAACATAGTAACATAGTAAGTAAGACTTGCCCAGTGTTGATAAATTACCCTTCAAACAAATAGAAGCAGTAGCACACCTGGTCTCTCAGTATCCTCACCGGTGCTTGGGGTTAAAGGAGGACGGCACCTCCAACAATAGATCAATAAGATGAAACTCCAGCACACGGATGCTTAAGGGTTCATAACCCGTGTTTATTGTCAATGCCAAACAGGAAACAACGTTTCGGGGGCGTACCCCTTCGTCAGGTGACGAAGGGGTACGCCCCCGAAACGTTGTTTCCTGTTTGGCATTGACAATAAACACGGGTTATGAACCCTTAAGCATCCGTGTGCTGGAGTTTCATCTTATTGATAAATTACCCCCTGTGATGCTATTCTCTGCACGAGTCTCGATTTTTGATTCAGCACTTAGTGCAGAGAGCAGCATTCCCTGGGGTGCAAGTGCTTGATAAGTGAGCATTAAGGGGTGCACTCTTGTACCTCGTAACGCTTTAGCACTGCACTCAGAGAGTTATTAATGACCTCTGCACTCATGCATGCCCTAGTAACTCCAGAGCAAATGGATAGTTAAATGCAGTTCTGAGGTGACCGTTTGAGATGCCAAGGGATGTGACCAGTGTCGGACTGGGACACCAGGGGCCAACCCAAAAACCTTAGACCAGGGGCCCACTCTCAGTACTAATGTTCTTCATCTCCTCAATCAGCTTCTGTTCTCCTAGTTTGTTTTCTTTGCATACTATAATCTATTATATCACCTATTTAGCCTCTTTGTTCTCATAGAAAGGGAATGGCCATGAAATAGGCCAAATGTTTAGCAGCACAAGGGCCCACTGACCCCTGGGCCCACCGGGAGTTTTCCTGGTATCCCGGTGGGCCAGTGCGACACTGGATGTGACTATACAGAGACACAAGCATATGTCTATTTAAACAGCATGTAAATATTTACTCTATTATATACCCTGGCAGTTACCACATGTAGTAGAGGAGAATCATTGCAGACGGCCGTACACATGCGAAATACCAACTGCAGATGTGCGGGTTGGTGCTGCACAATCCCAGGTTTATGAGTGTCCATTAGAGGATATCTTTGTATTTCAACCCTATGTTGCTGTCTCTCAGTGTGTTTAATAAGAGACCTGCATTATTATTTCACCAAGGCTCATTTAGCAGAAGTGCAAAGCACTATTTTGGATGCATGTTGGCACTATTGAGAGAGGGAAGTGCACTCCCAACATTTTGGAAGTAAAAAGAGGGATAACATTTTTTTTCCGCACATAGCGCCGCAATTTTTTGACCACACCCCTTTCTGTGGCCACACCCCCTAATTACCATGTTCGGTTTACAAAATCTGGCAGGTTATGAAAGTTTGAAAATATTTCTCCTTATCTAAACTGTGTTTTTGTGTCTCAAAATTGTTACAAAGTATCTTATTTGCACCTGTTAGCTGTTCTGGGCTCTCTGCTAAAAGCCAATTATGTGAGAAACTTTGTTTCTTTTTCTGGCTGTTCAGTGCATAGAAAAGAGGGACTTTCCAGTACAAATGAGGGACTGCGGGTTGAGCTGTCAAAAGAGGGACTGTCCCTCCGAAAAAGGGACAGTTGGGAGGTATAGAAGTTTACTTATACATGTGCAGTTTGTGGTGAGCACCATTTCACCCCTGTGCCTACTTTACTGATTTATTTGCATGTGTACGCGCTGAAGCAAAGGAATCCTGGAATTGCTATTACCACGAACAGACACTAATTTGTGCGCATATAAGCCTCATACTTTCATTGTCGTTCTGTGGGGAAAATATCCATTGTGGGGGTCGAGGAGTCGCAGGTGTTCCCTCACAAATATGCTGATCCGTGAGTTACACACAAATACAATCAGGGGGTCACAGGCTGAATCTTATTGTAACAAGGTCTCACAGACACATT
This sequence comes from Xenopus laevis, assembly GCF_017654675.1. NCBI lineage: Eukaryota > Metazoa > Chordata > Amphibia > Anura > Pipidae > Xenopus > Xenopus laevis. Next base: position 89,779,654 of record NC_054386.1, read on the forward strand.
TCACCTATGGGCAAAAGCCTGAATGGTTGTTTTGGAGCCAAAATACCCCTGAGTGAGGAATGAATGACTTGATTTTACCTCAGCACTACTCACTTGTGTCACTGCTCAGTAAACTACACTTATTTATATGAGATACAGCCACACCCCGGGGAGCCCAGAGCAGTGGATAATTGAAAGCAAAAAGCAGCTGAGAAAGTTGTGGGGTGTAAAACCCTAATGAAAGTGAAGCCCCATGTATATAAGGCCACAGACTTGGCCTGTCATTGCTCTCTAGGATTGTCAGAAGGAGAACAGTCTCAGCTGCACAGTTTAAACTCTGCTGTTCAGTCAGTGAGAGATCCCGCCCCCCGCCTGATGCAATCACAGCTCTGCTTGCTGCAGCCTCACTAGGTAAGCCGCTCTGTTACTTGCATCATCACAGCACTAAGAACGAAGTGGCGTCCAGGTTACGGTGATGGACAGCAACGCCAGCCAATACAAATTCCGCTTCAATGGAAACAGAGTAGTGGCGGCGTTGTGATTTGCTGCAGTTACCGGGGCTCGCTCTTATAGGCGTGGCCACAGGGTACAGTGTGTTTATAAAGCCGGCAATGGTTGCATCAGTACCAGTTACTGATCTTTCTGCCCAGCAGGTGAGCGGTGATGCCTGCCTCCCTCAGCATGGAGTTGCCTGCCTCCCAACAGTCTCTCTGGATCTTCGGATACGGCTCTTTGGTGTGGAAGCCGAACTTCGAATTTACCTCCAGCAAAGTGGGCTTCGTCCCAGGCTACAGCCGCAAGTTCTGGCAAGGGGACACTTTTCACAGAGGCAGCCCCCAAATGGTGAGTATGGGGGACAGGAAGTGGGTGACAGTCTGTCTGTGGGGGACAGGAAGTGAGGGACATTCTGGGGGTGCCAGGGAGTGGGGGACAGTCTGTCTGTGGGGGACATTCTGGGGGTGCCAGGGAGTGTGGGGGACAGTCTGGGGGTGCCAGGGAGTGGGGGGACAGTCTGGGGGGGACAGTCTAGGGGTGCCAGGGAGTGGGGGTCTGTCTGTGGGGGTCAGTCTGTGGGTGCCAGGGAGTGGGGGTCTGTCTGTGGGTGCCAGGGAGTGGGGGTCTGTCTGTGGGTGCCAGGGAGTGGGGGGCAGCTGATTCTGCTGTGTGAGGGTGGCAGCTTATCGGGATAGAGCTAAAGCAGCTATGCCAGGGACATGGACAACTAAATTGTAATGCCAGGGACATGGGGAAACTAAAGTACTGATGCCAGGGCTATGGGCAGCCACACCATCTGTACCAGCAGTGCAGAGAAGTAAAACAATGACCATTACGGGTGTAACCCAGTGTCTCGTATACCAACCCCACTATTAATATCTGTCCTGTCTGCATTGAGGAACTATTGGGGCCACTGTTGTGGGATTCTTGCCGGCCACTAGTTTGTAGTAATCTGCAGATATAAAACTTTAGTTTGTCATTGGAGTGAACTGAATCTTCTGCATGTACGGGGCATTTGTGATCATTTGAGTGATGTATTTAAGGGAATCCATTGCATAATCCCTATGTTGATCTCTCAACCGCTTTCCTCTTTTCTCTGCAGCCCGGCCGCGTCGTGACCTTACAAGAAGATTATTCGGTGAGTGTATTAGTACGTCCGACATATTCCCTACACTCCTTAATCCGACAGAATAGAACAAAAAATAGACTAAACATTCCTTGCATTCATAAATAAAAGGTATGTTCAGCCAAATCCCTGATTTAGGAAGAAGAATCAAAATGTATTGTAAAAAAACTTGGGTGAATAGGATTGACCAGAAACCTCAAATCGAATTTTAAAAACCACTCCAAATTGATCCCGCGGTGTCTCCTATTGACTTAAACCGCAATTTGGCAGGTTTTAGCTGGCGAAAAGTCGAATTCAAGTTCTTTAACGGCCAGTGTTAAAACTCGCAATTCATATCATATTTTTTTCTTTTAAAAACTCAAATTGATTTTGAGCTCCCTAGTCAAATTTGACTCCCTAGTCAATTCAAATTTTCAATTTGATTCTTGATAAATCTGTCCCTTATACTGGCACTGCATTTTTTGGCAAATGTTGGGATATTGTATTGACCAATCTTCTGTGTGATTGCAGGAGTGCACGTGGGGCATAGCCTATGAGGTGCGTGGCAAGCAGATTGAGTCGTCCCTGCAGCACTTGGATGTACGAGAGTCTGTCCTTGGGGGCTACATCACTAAACTGGTTAAGTTCTACCCCCAGGACGAGGGAGAGGAAGGAGCAATACTGGCGCTGGTTTATATAGCCACACCTCAGAACCCCCGTTACTTGGGTCCAGCCACTGAAGAAGAGATTGCAGCCCAAATTTTAGCATGTAGCGGCTGTGCCGGACACAACATGGAGTATCTCCTGCGATTGGCCGAGTTCATGCACAACTGCTGCCCTGATGCGGAGGACAAGCATCTGTTCTTGATAGAGGAGGTACTCATAGCCTGTCTGTCATCTGCTAAAATGGTCCTGGACAAAAGGCACATTCTGAGGTCTTCATGACTACCCCAAAACCATCGCTACCTCGAAAAGGACCTGTCTGTGGTCCAAATGAGACGGTCACTGACTTACCAGGATAATAATCGCTACTAAAGCGCTCCAGAATCTGAGACTCATCCAACACTCATATCCAAGTCAAAATGTTTACAAATACTTTAGAGGGGAGGGGGTTGTTGATCAGGGGATGGTGTCATTTAGCTAAATTGACAGATAAAATACAGATAAAATACTGCCTGGGAGAAGGGTTTTAGGTGGGGGAGCTGTGCATCTGTTTGTCTTTTTCTTTGTTTTTAGTTGTTAGTATTGTGTGCTCCAGTTGAGCTGGCCTCTGCTGGAAGTCGTGTGTGTATATATGAAATCTACCTCCTGTTATTTAAGGGGTGAAAGAATATAAGTAGCAGATATAAGGTCCTAATCTAAATGGCTGTGTGCCAAATGTTTGTCGCCATAAAAATAGGGAATAATGTAATAACGGGTCCAACATTTGCTTCATGTCTAGTAACCTGTAGCAACCAACATTTCCTGGTCTGGTTGGTTTCTATGGGTTACTAGGTCTGGAGCAAATGGTTATTGACACTACCCCTTGTGATGAATGAGATGATGAATGAATTCTCCGTAAACTGGATCAAGCAGCATGTGAGACACAGAGCACAATCGGGTCAATCTGATTGGTTCTTAAACTTCAGGATTTCAGAAGCCTTTTTAGTGCAATGTATGTATTGAAACCGGTCTGACTCCTGTAATGTACTGTAGAGTCGCCACCCATTTGTCCATCTGTCCCACGTCACTCGCATTTGTTATTGTGACCATGAGCTGCTGTGTGGGTGGGAACAATATTAAGCAATTTAAGAATTTAAAGAGTAAAATCACCTTTAAAGGATCAGTAACCCATTTTTTTATATATAAATTTTTTTTTTTATGGTATAGAATGAAAAAGACATTAAAATTTTAAATTGCCAAAAGTCTTTATTAAGAAATTACTTACCGATACTCCACTTGCGCTCCTCTTCACAAGGCATCACTGTGACAATCCTCCATGCGGCACTCTTATTTCTCCTCCCTGGCTAGCGCCTATAAGGAAGGCAGGGAGTAGAAATTGAGCGTTGCATGATGGATTGTCGCCTATCCTGAAGAGGAGCACAAGCGGAGTTTTGGTAAGTTATTTCGTAATAAAGTTTAATTTGTCCTGGGTTTTTTTTGTTTTTTTTTCTTCTACTATACCAATGTATGTTACTGGTCCTTTAAAGTAAAACTTTTAGCTATGCATCAATCCAATTGGCCTTCATGTTTAAGGGTGTGATGGAGAGGAGAGGGTTTTTTTTTTTTTTTTTAATGGTGCTGTTATTTATTACATGGCAAAAAAAAAAAATTAATAAAACCTCACAAATGGAAGACCAATTGCAAATTATCTTAAATGCCATAGCCTGCTTAATTCTGAAAAGTTTAAATGTAAAGGTGATGTGCATGTTAGATACTTAGTGCACCCCCATCCCCTGGTGTCACATGGATACTGTGTAGATCTTGGTTTATATATGGAGAGATTAAGGGATATTTATGCTGCTAAAATATTTATTTGAACAGAAAAAAAAGTGGTATTTGAATTTATTAGTAAAAGGGGAAATGTGCAATAGTGAGTAGTTGGAGCAATGAACATGCCTGAATTTTATTATAATTGTATTCAGTGGCCAATATTCTAGTTCCTGGTTGCCATTAGCTGCTGTAAGCAATAGGATTGGTATACGATACCCCTCTTCTGAAATAGAACTTATTATTATTTATTATACATTCCATCCCTCCACAATTCCCAGAATCCTTTGCATGGCAACCATCTCTGCTTAAACCATACAAATGCCTTGTTCACTGTAAGCCACAAAGTATTAAATTACTGTTTTGTTTTTAAAAAAAATTGAATTGTTCTGTTTAAAAAAGCATGGAAATCTGCTCATTACTACTGTATGTTCTGTAAACGCTATCTATTTTTTTTTTTTATACAAACAGTAATAAACTGATTTATTTATGAAACAAAATAAAAAAGATGCTTTGCCATTATTTCACAGGTTGTTGAGTACCCAGCATGCAAAGGGGGAGGGTGTTATGGTCTGAACCAATCAAGTGCTTTGTATTCGGCACAGGTAGGCAAGTATCGCACATTCTGATTCGAGCATCGTTCATATTGAAGCACGTCCATGGAAACATTTCTCTTGGTGGCTGTGCCATATCTAGTCTCACTTTCCACGCACAGATCACTTGTGACATAAAAAGGAAACGGATGTTCCTCTTTCTCATTAACATAAGTAACGTCACAGCTTTTCCACTTGCTCAGGGCACTTCTCTAGCAGTGACAGAACTGCTCTCGCTGTAATAAACCCCCTTCAACTCCATCTCATAAAGGTGTGGTTCACCTTTAAAGGACAAGGAAATTTAAATTAAAGAAATAGCCTAGAAGTGTTGTACATTATGTTTTATGCTTCTGTACCAGCCCAAGGCAACCACAGCCCTTTGGCAGAAAAGATCTGTGTCTCCAAAGATGCCCCAGTAGCTCCCCATCTTCTTTTCTGCTGATGTTCTGTGCTGCTGTCACTTACTGAGCTTAGGGACCCACTCACAGGGGGTACCACCGGTTCAAGATGACTCCTAGAAACCAACCCAGGACCAGATCAGTTCTGTAGCAACCAAATGTGGTCACCTACAAAATGTGACCGACTTTCCCCAGTGCCGGGCCAAGTTGACTGGTCGCCCTAGGCAACCCAGCCAGCTACGTCCCCCCCCCTCGCGCCTGCACAGAAGAAGGAATAGTGAGTGCGCATGCGCAGAAGAGCGAGGCCGCGCCATTACGCAAGTGCGAGACATCGCAAGAGACGGTGAAGCGAGAGTGCATATGTGCCTAAGAGCACACACTCGAGAGAACAGATGCCACAAGTTCTGCCAAAAATGGTCTGAACTAGGGGAAGGCGTGTCTGGCGCCCCTCTACCTTTGTGCCCTAGGCACGTGCCTCTTCTGCCTACCCCTAGTTCCGGCCCTGCCCCTCCCAACCCCCCAACGTATAACTGACTAGGGAAGGAAGGTTCCTGCTGAAATGGACAAATTAATCCATAATAATTATTTAGGTCGCTGACGGAACCTGGAAAGTAAGTTATTTTGTGTATAATGGACAATTAAAGGAAAACTGTACCCCCAAAATGAATACTTGAGCAACAGATAGTTTATATAAAATGAAGTGGCATATTAAAGAATCTTACCAAACTGGAATATATATTAACTGTAAGTAAATATTGTCCTTTTACATCTCTTGCCTTGAGCCACCATTTCGTGATGGTCTGTGTGCTGCCTCAGAGATCACCTGACCAGAAATACTGCAGCTCTAACTGTAACAGGAAGAAGTGTTGAAGCAAAAGACACAACTCTGTCTGTTAATTGGCTCATGTGACCTAACATGTTTGGTATGTTTGTGTGCACAGTGAATCGTACGATTCCAGGGGGCGGCCTTTATTTTTTTCAAATGGCAATTTTCTATTTATGATTACCCAATGGCACATACTACTAAAAAAGTATATTATTATGAAAATGGTTTATTTACATGAAGCAGGGTTTTACACATGAGCTGTTTTATGCAATATCTTTTTATAGAGACCTACATTGTTTGAGGGGTATAGTTTTCCTTTAAACTTCGTCTGTTTAACAGGATGGCTGCCCTACCCTAAAGCCAGCCCTGCTTTCCTTAAGCTGGCCATACATGATATCGCCAAATGAGCGGATCTCTCCCCAATGTGCCCACATTGAGGTGGGCGATATCGGGCTGATGCTATCGTGGGCCCTGGGGCCCAACGATTGGATAATAATGCTGCCAATAGTGCTTCTGCCTGAGGGGAGCAAATATTCTGGGGTAATATATGCTGGAGTACATAAACTCTTGTGTTGGCTTGATCTTTATGATTGCCCACGAGTGAAGCCAGGACTTCATTATAGCACAAGAGACTATTTGCATACCTCCCAACTGTCCCGTTTTTCAGTCCCACTTTTGACAGCTCAGCCCACAGTCCCGGATTGTTACTGAAATCTCCTGACTTTCTCTTTGATCCCCTGCACTGAACAACCAGAATAAGATACAAAGTTTCTAAAACTCAATTGGCTTTTGGCAGAGAGCCCAGAATAGATAACCATTTAAGATCATCAGGTCGTTACGAAGTGCCGTTATGTAATGTTATAGGTATTCCATGAAACCATACACACCCGATTCCATTGGTTATGCTTGTGTCAATGCCCAGCTACTATAATTATAAAGGTAACTATTTTAGGACTGTTGGTTACTGAGGTGTAACAAACTGGTTTGGAACTCCAGAGTGAACTCTACAGGGTTCTACAAAGGATCCTCGTTGTATAGGCAGATCAATTCACCCTTCTTCAATCTTTCTCCTATAGGTACCTCTGTTACAACTATGTAGGTCCCTCAAGGTCAACCCTTGCACTTGAAATAAACAGTTTTCTCCTAAATACCAGTGGGACATATGTCGAGCAAGCTGAGCAGGTTGAGGTCACACTGGGGGATTCAGAGGAACTAGAGTCTCTGAAGTGGGACAAATGGCTTCTAGAACTCCTCTAGTCCGTTATTCAATCAATTGGAACAGCCATCCTGGCTTAAAGGAGAACTAAAGCCTTACTAAAGAAGTAACTAGAAATGTACATTATGTTTTGGGCTTCTGTTGCCCAAGGCAACCACAGCCCTTTAGCAGTAAAGATCTGTGTCTCCAAAGATGCCCCAGTAGCTCCCCATCTTCTTTTCTGCTGATTCACTGCACATGCTCTGTGCTGCTGTCACTTACTGAGCTTAGGGACCCACTCACAATATACAGTACACATAGAATAGAAATGTCACAATATAAGGCTGATTAGTAATTAATACAGATAATTACTACATGGCAGCACAGAAACCAGTGCAATTAGCATCAGAATTTAATAATCAGCAAACCTGTGGCATCAGCTTATATTACAGGGGAAGCTCATTTTCTGCTGGATAATTAGTGACGAGCCCTAAGCTTAGCTTCTCAACAGCCAATCAGAGCCCACTGAGCATGTGAGTGTCACAGACACTTTCCAAGATGGTGACCCCCTGTGACAAGTTTGAAGTCCTGGATCATTGCTGCTATTGACAAGCTGGAACTTTAGGCTGGTGCAATAAATTCAGTATATAAAATATGGCATTTTCAGCCATATTCATTTTTAGGCTTTAGTTCTCCTTTAAGCACTTTAAAGGTTACAGTTAGGTGTTGGTACATTGTAATTTTCTACAACTAGTTCTTATGCTTCCCCCCTAGAATTAGTTGAAGTATCTGGACTTGCCGTGATGTCAGTTCTGTGACAGAGGTCCCATATATTCTGCTGGACTGGCCCTGACTGAGTTTTGATAAAGGAGGTAGAATCAAATACCCAGAGGTCTGTGCTGGGAAGTTAGATGGCTTTTTAGCAAGTGAGGGAATACAGGGATATGGGAGATAGCGCATAGTACAATTGATCCAGGGACTGGTCCCATTGCCATTTTGGAGTCAGGAAGGAATTTTTTCCCCCTCAAATTGGAGAGGCTACAGATAAGGTTTTTTGCCTTCCTCTGGATCAACTGGCAGTTAGGCAGGTTATATATAGACTTAAAAAGTTGAACTTGATGAACTTGTTTTTCAACCTAACTTACTATGTTACTATGTAATGTTCTCTATCTTGTTCTGCAAGATAAGGAACCCCAAGTATGAGATGAACATGGATTGGATATAAGTTAAATACATATACAGTTGTGTTCAGAATAATAGCAGTCTGACATCACTAAACTAAACTAATCAATCACTGATTTTGGTAGACATTACATTTCTTCATGGCAAATCATTTACGAGTAGGTGTAGTAGAATAATAGAAAACCAACAGACCAAACAATCACGACATGCTGCTGATTCTGTGTCATTGAATCATTAATTGAGGCTTGTTCCAAATAATAGCAGTGTGGAGTTCAATTAGTAAAGATCATTCATTATGTGAAAAAGCAGGTGTCAGGCAAATGTCGTGCATGTTGCTTATAGTGCATTTCTCTCTGAAAATCTGAGTAAAATAGTCGTTCCAGACATGCTGAAGCAGTGATAAAGCTGCTAAAAAAAGGTGTTTTATTACCACAAGATGTTTCCGGCTCAGGGCCCTTTATCACTTGAAAATGACCATTGGAATGGTAGAAGAATGGCCAAAATGGCAAAGACTCAGCCAATGATCAGCTCCAGGAAGATCAAAGAAGGAGTAAAGTTACCTGTGAAGCCAAGCTATTGGCAAGAAGCCCCTTGCAAAGTCCCATTGTTGAAAAAAAGACGTGCTGAGATCATGTTGCCTTATGCTGAAGAGGAAATGACCTTGAAATGGGGGTTCAACAAGACGACGACCCCAAACACACCAGTAAATAAGCAACATCTTGGTTCCAGACCAACAAGATTGACGTTATGGAGTGACCAGCACAATCCCTGGACCTTAAAGGGATACTGTCATGGGAAAAAAAAAATTTTTTCAAAATGAATCAGTTAAAATAGTGCTGCTCCAGCAGAATTCTAATCCATTTCTCAAAAGAGCAAACAGATTTTTTTATATTCAATTTTGAAATCTGACATGGGGCTAGACATATTGTCAATTTCCCAGCTGCCCCAAGTCATGTGAAAAAACAAACATGCTTTCCGATGACAGGATCCCTTTAAACATGTTTCAGTTTATACAGTAAATTGTTGCGTTTGTAAAGAAGAATGCAGACACTGCTATTTTTTGGAACAGCCTAATATTCCCTTTTCCTAATATATATACACACACACACACATTATGCCAGCAACTCACCTTTCAGCCTATGATCCCTTAGACATAATCAATAAAATGTAGTGAATGGATGACAAGCGGTAACAACTGGGCTTGTGTCCTACAGTATTTGAACCCTGAGCAGCTGCCAAGAACATGAAGTGACAGGAGTCTGGGTGTCATTGTTACTATTTGACTGTACAAGAAAAACTGGTCAGCACTTGCCAATCAGAATGGTGTCATATAAAGCACCTAAAGTACAACTAAAGTACCATTGTGCAGGGCAACATATTGAGAGTAACCTGGGCTTATGTAACTGATCTCACTCTGTGATTGGCTGCAGCTCAAATACATTTTCAGCCAATCACACAAGCCTGACATATGCCTGCCTATATCTATAATGTACTCCATCTGTTCTAAAGGGAAAGTCTATGTTGCCAGATGGTGTTTCGGGTCAAACTGGTGACAATGTTCTGTTTCTCACTGTCCCACCTGACGGCATGGGTTACAACCTTGGAGAAGAACTTACTTCTTCTTAAAGGGGTTGTTCACCTTTGATTAACTTTTATTATGAGGTAGATCGTGATATTCTGATACAATTTGCAATTGGTCTTAATTTTTTATTATTCATGGGTTTTGAACTTTTTAGTCAGATCGCCAGAAATTTGGTTGCCAGGATCCAAATGACCTTAGCAACCATGCATTGATTTGAATAAGAGGCTGGAATATGAATAGGAGAGGATTAGAAATAAAAAAAGTTGGAAAAGCAATATTTGTAGCCTTACAGCATTTGTTTTTAAGATGGGGTCAGTGTCCCCCATTTGAAAGCTGGAAAGAGGTCGAAGGCGGCAGCAAGTTATTCAAAAACTAGAAAAAGAAATGTAAGTCCAATTGAATAGCTGCTTAGAATTAGTCGTTCTATAACATACTAAAAGTTAACTTAAAGGTGAACCACCATTTTTTAATAGATAAAAGAGATAAATATAAAAGAAGGCCAGTATTTATTTTTTCAGCAAAGATGGCAACCCAACCTGCAACTGCCACTCAGGGGCCTGCGCCATCCAGTATGGAAAACTCAGAAGGTGTATGTACGTCCATCACACATCCTATCTGACCCTATTTCATCACAAACACGTTCTGCTATCAAACACTGCAAAACATTCTGATCATGATTTGATATGTCAAGTGATCAAGAGGATCCAGCCACAGCCAATCAGAGCTGGAAGACTCTGCAAATCCAACTCACCCAACCCAGGGGCCGTTTACTCCAAGAGGAACCTTGAAGATCCCGCATACGCACAATATATAGATTACCTTCATTGTCCTACGGCAAATAATTACATTACAAAATTGAGGTACGAAGTTAAAATAAAATGATCTTCAATTTATTTCGGATTTTTTTCCTCCAGTTAGTAAAAGAAAGATGTGTCTCTTTTTATACATATGTACAAATTCAAATATAAAAATAGACAACACATTGTAAAGAGGAAGAGGAGAAAAAAACAGGCTTTGCATTGTTTAGATTCCCACTACATTATACACACACACACACACACACATACACACTTGTGATACTCTGGGGCAAATTTACTTAAGGTCAAATATCGAGGGTTAATTAACCCTTGATATTCGACTGCCGAATTGAAATCCTTCGACTTCGAATATCGTAGTCCAAGGATTTACCGCAATTCGTTCGATCGAACGATCAAACGAAAAATCGTTCGATTTTAATCCATCGATCGAGCGATTTTTCTTCGACCAAAAAATACTTAGAAAGCCTATGGGGACCTTCCCCATAGGCTAACATTGACTTCGGTAGGTTTTAGGTGGCGAACTAGGGGGTCGAAGTTTTTTTTTCAAGTTCGAATCGTTTGATTCGAAGTTGAAGTAGCCCATTCGATGGTCGAAGTAGCCAAAAAAACATTCGAAATTCAAAGTTTTTTTTCCTCTATTCCTTCACTCGACATAAGTAAATGGGCCCCTCTGTGTCACTGAATGAAATGCAGGGGTGCAAATCAAAGGCAGGAGCCTCTCTGGGAGAGAAAGGGATAAGAGAAAGGCATAAGAGAAAGGGGATAAGAGAAAAGGGATAAGAAAAAAGGGATACGAGAAAAGGGATACGAGAAAAGGGATACGAGAAAAGGGATACGAGAAAAGGGATACGAGAAAAGGGATACGAGAGAGGAATAAGAGAAAAGGGATAAGAGAAAAGGGATAAGAGAAAAGGTATACGAGAAAAAGGATACAAGAAAAAGGATAAGCGAAAAGGGATACGAGATAAGGGATAAGAGAAAGGGGATAGGAGAAAAGGCATAAGAGAAAGGGATAAGAAAAAGGCATAAGAGAAAGGGACAGAGAAAGGGATAAGTGGTGCCTCCAGGAGGCTGGAAGATAGGAAATGTTTGTTCTTGAGCAGAACACGTTGTCTCTTTGTCTCACACAAAAGATTGTGCAGCTCAGCTCAGGAGGGGAGGAAGCATCTTCTCTGGCCCCAAGCTAATAAATGAATTTTGTTAAAAAAAAAAGAAAGTCCTTTTAATGGGATGGTTCTGTCACTCATGGGAGGCCATACATCATGTTCCGTCACAGGGAAAGGGCCCAATTTAAAAGACTGAAGCAGCGGAGAAGAGGTATCACTGGTAGGGACACTTCTCTCAATAAGAAATATGTTGGACGAAGGAAGGAAATGCGTTGGACTGGATATTGGAACCTTATTATGTCTCCTCATTTGGTGTGTTGTCTCCACAGCAGATCCCATGAAAGCAGAACCATCACTCAGTTAGTCCGTTCTGCTCACTCATTTCAGGGCAGACAATAGTGCAAGCAACATTAGAAAGGGAACGTATAAATAAGACGTTATTATTGCATCGTCGTGGATTCCCGAGGTCCCTGGGCAGCAAGCGCCACATATTCCAGTTCTGACCCTGGAAAATGAAGACGCTCCAAAAATCCGGGGAGGCTAGATAACGTTCAGAGATATTCCATAATTTAGTTTCATTGGCGTTATATCCCTTGCGGAAGTTGGACACAGCCTATGACTAAGTGTTTGCAACACGAAACGCGTAAGGCTGTACATGTGGAAGAATGCCTTCATTTCGAGTGCCTACTCCACAAGTTTTCGGTTTATCTGCTCCCCTTGCTGAGGGCACATGGGCCTCTTCCTCAATGTGGTGACTTATTACTTATTTTCTTGAGACCCGATTCATAAAAGGATTCTGAACCAATACAAATACCTTGATTCACCCCCACAGCAGTTCTCCAGCTCAAGGAGACCTCTCATATTTGTGCTGTTGGTCTCAGAGACTATAATATGGGACATCCTCATGTAAAAGAAACAAATATGAATGTTTCCCTCATAGATTCAATAACAGCATCACAGGCCTAAAAACAGAGCACTATAATCCTCCTGGGGTACTGGGAGCCTTGCTGTGTCTCCGTGTCGGAGTTTCTGGGGCTAAGCCAATGGGATTGTTGATTTTGGGAGTTCCTTTGCTTAATGGAGAGTTGATGGGAGATGATGTGTTTAGCGGGCCACAGTCAGAGATCCCTGAAGTTCGCAACAAAGAGTTTTGGAGGGGACTGCTGGCTGGGAGACCTAAAGAGAGAGACAAACACATTACTTAGTGCTAATTCCATATTTAAACCTGAATATGTTAGAAAATGACAGTTGGAACACAGTAATATAAGACTTACAAGAGAAAGATTAGAAACTGGTCTTTTTGCACTGATCTGATAAGAAATAGGTTTTCCCCAGGGCAGTCATTTTTACCCTCCGTCTATGCTTTGGCCAAATAGTACAGCAGCTCCTACCTTTGGAAACATTGTATCCGTAGGCCGCATAGGCTGCAGCAGAAGCGGCGGCTGCTCCCGCCATGGCTCCGGCAATTGCTGCGGCACTACCTGCAGTGGATTTGCGGCTTCGGGATTTGCCTCCTCCTTTCGAGCTGTTTGCTCCGGCCTTGGCACGTCCTCTGTTCTGACTCGAGTTCACCCGGCTGCTCTTTGGAGTTTCCTGGTTGGAAATCCCTGCTCGATACAATAAAGTCATATAATACACAAAAGCCATGAATATCTTGTAAATTATATCCTTATAAACGGTGAGTTCTGATGTCATCAGTTATAAACGGTGAGTTCTGATGTCATTTCTGTCACATGACTCACTGAAATTTGTGTATTATAATAAATAAAGTACCCCCAGTTGCAAAATATGAGGATATTAGAAGTTCCCTCGGAGTTTCATGACCTGTATAAAAACACTCGGCCTTCGGCCTCGTGTTTTTATATGGTCATGAAACTCCTCGGTAACTTATAATATCCTTATATTTTACAAGAGGGGGTACTTTATTCACTATATCATTAGCTATAGAATTATATTGACCAACTCACTAGCAATGCTGCTGATATGTCTCAAACCCTACCCATCATTTTTTTTCTATTTAAAGGGGAACTATTGCAAAAATGAACATTTAATATAAGCTTCAACATACCGAAATAAGGAACTTTCTAAATACAATCAATTAAATATTCAGCAGTGTTTCTGAAATAAACAAATTTATATTCACTGTTCCTCTCTCAGTATCTGTTTCTCTTCATTCTCTCTTTCTGCTTTGCAGCTCTCTTGGTTTCTGATTGGTTACCAGTCAGTAACCAATCAGAGACTTGAGGGGGGCCACATGGGTCATAACTGTTGCTTTTGAATCTGAGCTGAATGCTGAGGATCAATTGCAAACTCATTGAACAGTTATGTCCCATGTGGCCCCCCTTAAAGGGATACTGTCATGGGAAAAAAAAAATTTTTCAAAATGAATCAGTTAATAGTGCTGCTCCAGCAGAATTCTGCACTGAAATCCATTTCTCAAAAGAGCAAACAGATTTTTTTATATTCAATTTTGAAATCTGACATGGGGCTAGACATTTTGTCAATTTCCCAGCTGCCCCAAGTCATGTGACTTAAGCCTGCACTTTAGGAGATAAATGCTTTCTGGCAGGCTGCTGTTTTTCCTTCTCAATGTAACTGAATGTGTCTCAGTGGGACATGGGTTTTACTGTTGAGTGTTCTTCTTAGATCTACCAGGCAGCTGTTATCTTGTGTTAGGGAGCTGCAATCTGGTTACCTTCCCATTGTTCTTTTGTTTGGCTACTGGGGGGGAAAAGGGAGGGGGGTGATATCGCTCCAACTTGCAGTACAGCAGTAAAGAGTGATTAAAGTTTATCAGAGCACAAGTCACATGACTTGGGGCAGCTGGGAAATTGACAAAATGTCTAGCCCCATGTCAGATTTCAAAATTGAATATAAAAAAAATCTGTTTGCTCTTTTGAGAAATGGATTTCAGTGCAGAATTCTGCTGGAGCAGCACTATTAACTGATTCATTTTGAAAAAATGTTTTTTCCCATGACAGTATCCCTTTAAATTCGCTGACTAACTCAGAGTTAGAGAGCTGCAAAGCAGGAAGTAGTGTTCTGTTTTATTATGTTAGACATCCAGTCACTCCAGACTTTATACATTATATTTTTGGCTAACTAACTAAATTAGAAACATTTTTTATTTTGCACAGAATATCTATTTACCCAGTTTTTATTTTTATACTGAACTGTTCCTTTAAATGGGTTGTTCACCTTTGAGTTAACTTTTAGTATGATATAGAGAGTGATATTCTGAGACAATTTGCCATTGGCTTTCATTTTTTATTATGTGTGTTGTTTAGCTTTTTATTCAGCAGCTCTTCACGTTGCAATTTCAACAATCTGTTTGCTAGGGTCAAAATTATCTTAGCAACTATGCATTGATGTGATTAAGAGACTGTAAAGTATAAACAAGAGAAGCCTGAATAGAAAGATGAGGAATAAAAAGTAGCAATAACTATAAATGTGTAGCCATACAGAGCATTGGTAATCCACACGGGTTATTCCCCCTTATTTATCAATAGATTTTCCCGAAAATTTCCAGTTTGGGAAAAATCTCGTACGCTAATACTCTGACCAAATTCACGCGGGTTATTCCCCCTTATTTATCAATAGATTTTCCCGAAAATTTCCAGTTCGGGAAAAAACTTGTACGCAAATACTGTGATCAAATCCACATGGTTTATACTCCCTTATTTATCAATAGATATTACCGAAAATTACCAGTTCAGGAAAAAACTTGTACGCAAATCGCCTGGTTTCGGATTTTCCGCACCAGAAAAATCTGATTTTTTCCTGAAAACTGCAAAATATTCAGATTATTGCACGAAACCCAGCGCAGATCAGGATATCTTCCAGATGCAGGATGTTTGATTCTGAGTTTTTCTATAAAAATTCCGAAAAATGTGAGTTTTTTTTTGTTTTTTAGCAAACAATTCTGATTTTATAGTCAAAAAAACTAAAATATATCGGGTTTTTGGGACTCAGACTTTAATAAATACCAGGCATATGCTATTGTGCCGCTGCTGAGGCTGCAATGGAAATAAAGTCAACAGAGAAAATGCAATTTCTACCCACACTCACCGTTGAGATTTTCAGAGCCAGTGACAGAAGCAGGGGAATTGGTGCCTCTAGACTGCTGCGCTGAGGAGGAGGGATCATCAACTATAACCAACATGTCGTTGCTGCTTTCATCTGGAGCAATGGATCCTGTATGGAGCTCGCTGCTGAAGGAAATCTAGGGGGGGGGGAGAGAGAGAGAGAGAGAGAGAGAGAGAGAGAGAGAGAGAGAAATGAAGAGAGTAAAATGAAATGTACAATTTTAAAAAAAGTCTATGACATCACTCAAGGTAAAGTTCATGACATAGACAGTTTTAAAGTAACAGTTCAAATAATTGGCTAATTAAATTATTTTATACAGGTATGGGACCTGTTATCAAAATTGCTCGGGACCTGGGGTTTTCTGGATAATGGAAATTGGTATAATTGGTAATTTGGATCTTCATACCTTAAAGGAGAAGGAAAGGCTAAAATGAAGTAAGCTTTATTAGAAAGGTCCATATAAATACATCAGTAAACCCTCAAAGTAATGCTGCTCTGAGTCCTCTGTCAAAAGAAACACAGCATTTCTTTCCTTCTATTGTGTACTCATGGGCTTCTGTATCAGACTTCCTGTTTTCAGCTTAAACCTCCAGGGCTAGGGCTTGAGCATGCTCAGTTTGCTCCTCTCCACTCCCCCTCCCCTCCCTGCTGTAATCTGAGCCCAGAGCTATGAGTGAGAGACTCAGGCAGGAAGTGATGTCACACCAAGCCAATATGGCAGTTGCTATCCTGAACAAACAGAGAACATTTCAAGAGCTGTTTACTCAGGTATGGTAAAGCATTCTGCAGAATAAATATAGTGTTATAACTTGTACTATTGTGGCTAATCTATTGGCAATAAACTGCTTCAGTAGGTTTCCTTCTCCTTTAAAAAGGTTGTTCACCGTTGAGATGACTTTTAGTATGATGTAGAGCGTTATATTCTGAGATGAATTGCAATTGGTTTTCATTTTTTATTATTTAAGGTTTTTGAGTTATTTAGCTTTTTATTCAGCAAGTCTTTAATTTGCATTTTAAGCAATCTGGTTGCTAGGGTGCAAATTCCCCTAGCAACCATGCATTGATTTGAATAAGAGACTGGAATATGAATAGGAGAGGGGCTGAATAGAAAGATGAGATAGAATGGTCAGCGACGCCCATTTGAAAGCTGCAAAGAGTCCGCATAAAAAGGCAAATAACTATAAATAATGAAGACAAATTTAAAAGTTGCTTACAATTGGTCATTCTAGAACATACTAAAAGTTACCTTAAAGGTGAACCACCCCTTTAAGTCCGCTAAAAAATCATGTAAACATTAAACAAACCGAATAAACTGGTTTTGCTTCCAATAACGATTTATTTACTATATATTATTATTATATGATCCATAATTATATATTATGGATCAAGTACAAGGTTCTGTTTTATTATTAAAGAGAAAAAGGAAATATATATATATTTTTTTAGATACGATTATTTGATTATAACGACGTCTATGGGAGATGTCCAATCCGTAGTTAGGAACTTTTTGGATAACAGATCCCACATACCTGTACCCCTCATTTATACATGAGCTCTATGCAATAATTGGTTCACAGGGGTAAATAATGGGGAGTGGTTTAGAGGATATTCCTAGGAGGAAGGCATTTCCCTCACAACTGCTGGAGACATGTATTTATAGGCTACATGAAGAATTTCTAAATACCAGGGGTGCCTACAGCAATGTTAGATGGGGGATTTGGAACCATTGTAGAACGGGACACCAAGTGACCAATCAGAGCTCACCTCACTGAATGGACTTGGCATTGCAGAGTCAACACTAATAAATGAGTCTTCCCCATCTGCAGACATATTGGAGTTATCCGCTGAGGGCAGAAAAGGAATCACCAGATTAACCCCTTCCTTCTTCCTCCTCCCATCCACCTCATCTTCCTTCTTCTTCTGCAATTAAAACAAGCATTAGATTAAGGGGATACGTCCTCCCTAGCAGCCAGAGTGCTAAAACCAGCAAGATCCACTTAAAGGGATACTGTCATGGGAATTTATTTTTTTTCAAAATGCATCAGTTAATAGTAGTGATGTGCAGGTCGAGAAATTCTCGACCCGCACACGACCCTAACCTGCCCCCTCACAATTCACACCCGGCCCCCTATTGCCCCCCTATTTATAGACCAGCCCGTGTAGGTGGGGTCAAGCCTATAAATCTAGTTGCCGGAAACCGAAAGTGCTAGGTCACGGGCAGGGAGAGCAGAAGCTCATCCTGGACCCGCCCCGAAGATTTTGTGCAGGAGTCGGCCTGAACCCGCCGCCCATCACTACAAAAGAGCAAACAGTTTTTTTTATATTTCATTTTGAAATCTGACATGGGGCTAGACATATTGTCAGTTGCCCAGCTGCCCCCAGTCATGTGACTTGTGCTCTGATAAACTTCAGTCACTCTTTACTGCTGTACTGCAAGTTGGAGTGATATCACCCCTCCCCAGCAGCCTAACAACAGAACAATGGGAAGGTAACCAGATAACAGCCCCCTAAAACAAGATAACAGCTGCCTGGTAGATCTAAGAACAGCACTCAATAGTAAAATCCAGGTCCCACTGCGACACAATAAGTTACATTGAGTAAGAAAAACAACAGCCTGCCAGAAAGCAGTTCCACTCTAAAGTGCTGGCTCTTTCTAAAAGCACATGACCAATATTACAACTAAAAAAATACACCTGTTGGTTCAGGAATGAAATTGTAAATTGTAGAGTGAATTATTTGCAATGTATTTTAGAAATAAAAACTACATCCTAAAAATCATGACAGAATCCCTTTGAGTAAACCCCTGTTCAAGTACAGCAGAACAAGAGCTATTTGCCTTTCATGGTGCAAACTACAGACAGCTGGCAACCACCTTGTGCTATCTAGATGTCATCAAACTGTAACTCCCAGTACAGACAGCTGAGACTAGGGGTAGCTAGGACTTGTAGTTTAACAACATCTGGAAGGTTACAGGTTATACACAGAGAAAAGAATTAACCTTTTCTGCATATTTCTCCCTCTTTCTCTTGCGCTCCTTCACTTTGTTGGTCTCCTCTTGCTGCCGTTTCTCCTCTTGCCTCAGACGCACTGGTGAGGCAGAACATTAGGGGTTAAAGCAAGAGTCTGTGCAGTAAAAACAAATGTTGGCCTCTCTCTTGTTTATTACAATAAAATAGACGTTAATGCTAAAATACAACTCAGACACATATAAATCCAGGAGCAAGAATGAGAGGTGGACACAGCTTTCAGTGCTTTGAACAGTTTTTCAGGTGGCTAGTGTTGCCACCTTTTCTGAAAAAGTTTATCAGCCGGTGGGGGGGCGGGATCAAAAGGGGGCGGTTTGTGATGCAAAAGGGGGTGGAGCCACAGACCTTGACTCAAAAGGGGGAGGAGAAACACGCGCGATGGCCGGTAAGTTTGTAATACCAGCCCCCGGCCTTAGCAGGTGTTTTACTGGCTAGGCCGGTAAAATACCGGCCGGGTGGAAACCCTACAGTCGGCTGGGGAAGATATTCTAAATGTGAACTGATCATAATACATACATTTTTTCTCCAGTTCCTCATCATCCAGCAGCAGGCTCACAACTTCTTTTGGTTTCAGGGTGTCTGGCTTAAAGTTTCCACCAGAGATCACCACCCGCTGGATCTGCAAAACAAAGAAACAATTGTTAGGCGTATGCAGGTGTAACTGGGCCAAGAAGGAATGTATTAATACATAAAATACAATGCAAGTATACATGTTAGCCACTGACCCTAACCAGCAAACTGCACTGGTATTGTGCCTCACCTCACTCTTCTCCTTTGCTCTCTGTAGTATTCTCTCTTCTATGGTGCCCTTACAAATGAGCCTGTATACCGTCACCTGCTTGGTCTGGCCCAACCGGTGAGCCCGATCCATGGCTTGCTGATCCACTGTTGGGTTCCAGTCACTGTCATAGAAAATAACCTGCACAAGAAAGAAAGCAAATTAAAGGAAAACTATACCCTACAAACAATGTAAGTCTCTATAAAAATATATAGCATAAAACAGCTCATATGTAAAACCCTGCTTCATGTAAATAAACCATTTTAATAATAATATACTTTTCTAGTAGTATGCGCCATTGGGTAATCATAAATAGAAAACTGCCATTTTAAAAAACTAGAGCCACCCCTGGGGACTGTAGGATTCATGGTGCAAACAAACACACCATACATTTTATGAATGAGCCAATTAACAGACAGAGTTGTGTCTTTTGATTCCTCACTTCTTCCTGTTACAGTTAGAGTTGAAGTATTTCTGGTCAGGTGATCTCTGAGGCAGCACAGATAGAGTCACGAAATGGCGGTTCAAGGCAAGAGATGTAAAAGGGCAATATTTACTTAAATATATATATATATACTAGTTTGGTAAGATTCTTTAATATGTCATTAAATATGATGTAAACTATCTGTTGCTTATGTATTCATTTTGGGGGTAAAGTTTTCCTTTAAACAAGCTCTGGTAACGAAAGACGAATACATCAAAAATGTAATTGCTTGACTCAGTAGGAATTTACCATTTAAAACTGGGTTGTGCGGCATATTAGATGCCTAAAAATTTTAAGCCAGCAGTCTTGTGCCTTTATATGCTCATGGAACTCATCGTTAACCTCTAACACATTATAAAAGGGGAACTATCATGAAAATGAAAATTTAATATAAGCTTCCTCATGCTGAATACAATCAATTAAATATTCTGCATTGTTTCTGAAATAATCAAGTTTATCTTCACTATCCCTCTCTCAGCATCTGTTTCTCTTCTTCATTCTGTCTTCATGCAGCAGTTGGGTGTCAAGATATTCATTGACAGTTGGATCTAATATATATTATAGGGGGGGGGGCTCCTTCCCTAGCAGATGTATTAGAGCTCACTCAAATAATTAATTCCAGTACATACAACATCTAACAAAATAACTGCCTTTTGCACAAATTCTGCATGTAGAGAGACATGATGTCTGGTGATTTTAATAGAGTGAGCTCTAATACATCTTCTACATCTCCCTATAAGATATATTGGATCATTCATCTGACACCCAACTGCTGCATGAAAAGAGAATGAAGAGAAACAGATGCTGATGGAGGAATTAGTGAAGATAAACTTGATTATTTCAGAAACAATGCAGAATACTGTATTTAATTGATTGTATTTAGAAAGTTTCTTACTTCAGTATGAGGAAGCTTATATTAAATTTTCATTTTCACGATAGTTCCCCTTTGATTATTTTGATTCATTTGATTATTTCAGAAATGGTACAGAATTTTTATTTCTTTAGAAAGTTTCTTATTTCAGTATGATAAAGCTTATATAGAATTTTCATTTTCGCGATAGTTACCCTTTAGCAAAAGGGAGTACACTATCATCTAAAAAAGTATTTTCATGCAAGGTTGCCCTTACCGTATCAGCAGCTGTGAGGTTAATTCCCAGTCCTCCGGCTCTGGTGCTGAGCAGGAACACAAAAATGTCCGTTCTAAAGGCAAATAGAGAAATAACTGAGAATCTCTCTAGCAGACCTTTGGCACGTGTTAAGGCACAAGGCATTATGTCCAGCAACTGACAAAGTAGCACTGGCAAGAGTTTGGCAAGTCCATCTGTCACCAACAGAATAACGGGTGTTTTGCCTGCCAACGAGTAGGACAAAATGCTCTGTGTGTCACAGGCCTTATTAGTATTCTTATACTATTTTTTTATATAGAGCTTCCATAATCCACAGCGCTTTAGATCATATATCATTCTCATCAGTCCCTGCCCCAGTGCAGCTTACAATCTAAGGTCGCTGTCACATTTGCAGACACTAGAGTCCAACTACAGGGAAACATATACATTCCTTGCAGAGCTTCAACTGCTGGAATCTATAAC
Organism: Xenopus laevis; assembly: GCF_017654675.1. Taxonomy (NCBI): domain Eukaryota; kingdom Metazoa; phylum Chordata; class Amphibia; order Anura; family Pipidae; genus Xenopus; species Xenopus laevis. The sequence goes on from NC_054386.1 coordinate 89,801,365, forward strand.
AAGAACCCAGAAATGCAAGGCAGCAATGCTAACTAATATGCCACTGGGCTGCCCTATATATTGCATACATACACCACGCCCCTGGGATACAAATCATTTACACATCTGCCTTTACCCAGGGCAAGTCATGTGAAGAGGCACTGGACAAGCCAGATTCGACAAGCAGAGAAACAGTAACTCTTCACTCACCTGCTCTGGAAATCTGCCACCATGTCTCTCCTTTCTGAAATTTTGGAGGATCCATCAAGCCTCATGTACGTGTGTTTCCTATACACCATGTACTCCTGGGGAAGAGTCACACAGTTAATTAATAAAGGCATCAGATATAAAGCGTTCCTATATAATGGGGCCCTATATAAATTGTTCCTATATATAAAGAGTCCCTATATAAAGTGTCCCTATATAAAGCGTCCCTATATAAAGCATCCCTATACAATGTGTCCCTATATAATGTGCCCCTATATAAAGCGTCCCTATATGATGTGTCCCTATATAAAGTGCCCCTATATGATGTGTCCCCATATAAAGCATCCCTATATAATGTGTCCCTATATAAAGCATCCCAATATAAAGCGTACCTATATGATGTGTCCCTACATAAAGCGTCCCTATATAATGTGTCCCTATATAAAGCATCCCAATATAATGTGTCCCTATATAAAGCGTCCCAATATAAAGCGTACCTATATAATGTGTCCCTATATAAAGCCTCCCAATATAAAGTGCCCCTATATAAAGGCCCTTTACCTCCAGCAAGTCGATCATCCGCGTCATCTGGGAGTAAATGAGCACTCGATGGCCGTGTGATTTTAGCCGAGTCAACAGCAAGTCAAGAGCATATAGCTTTCCGCTGTCAGTGATCAGACTCTCCTTATCTGCATGGAATCAAACAGAAAAATTTACTAGACCTTAATATAGAAAATATGTTACAAGATTCCTTAACGTGTTACACTTAACCCTCTCTTATTGTTTGCACACAACACTTCTACACCCATTTGCACTGGCATCATTTAGTGAGGGTTTGTCATACAGTTTGCCACAGTATGTTAGTTTGGTAGCCCCCCTAAAAACATTTTAGAGGACTGCAAAAAAAAATGGAATGTAAAATGGAATTTTTTATACTATTTCTTATATTATATTCTATTTACTATGCACTTTGGGTGTATAAATATGGCACCATCTTATGCAGTTTTCCCAGCATGTCGCTTAACTTCTTATCTAGTGGGCTCACCTCCTTCGTTAGGTCACGCCGTAAAGGCCAAATATTAGACAATTCACATAGTATGAAGGAGGCCACAGACATCCGCAGTATTGTGCTACAACTTTTGCGTGGAATTTGGAAAAAAAAAAGTTGCAGCACAGTACTGTGGATGTTTGTGGCCTCATTCATACTATGTGAATTGTCAAACATGGCACCATATCACTTCCTAACAAAAAAGGTGTACCAATATGGCACCCAAAAGAAAGAAAAAGGGTGAAACTGTTAACCACACCCACATATATATATCTATCTATCTATCTATCTATCTATCTATATATATAAAACCTGGATAGTGATTGGTGCATTTTTTCACTAATTGATCTGTTACAAATTGGTTCATTTGTTTAACTGATGTTGTTTTTTGATTGCTGCACGAAAGTCTCTGTATAGTTAGCCTATGATTAAGTGTTTGCTAACACGAAACACGTAAGGCTATGGATACAATAAACTACTTTTCACTTTGAAAACCTTTGCCTGGTGTAAGTCTGCCTTTTTGAGTGCCTGCTTCAAAGAATTGTCGGTTGTCCGCTCCCTATGCTGAGGGATCAGGGTGGTGCACGTGGGCCACTTCCCAAATGTGCTGAGTTATTATTCTTGGAGCCCCCTACTTCATATATCTTATATACATAAATAAATAACAACATTGCTTCCCAAGAATAAAGGTGCACATGAGGCAAGCAATGCAGATCATGTACAGAAGGCATGCCCTGGGCAAATAATAAAATATACCCGCATACTGGAATGACTTTTTGCCATTAATAAATCTTTAATCAGAAGGCAAATCTGTTTCAAGGCTGCAATTATTCTAATGACGGCTCTTTCTTCTTGCAATAAAACAGAGGATATAGGTAATGAGAGAGGCACGGACTCCAGTCGGTGATACAGTACCAGGAGAAGCACCTGGGGAACGTACAGTCACCTGCATGAAATAACTCCGACTAGATATGCAAATCTGATGGAGATAATGACAATTCCCCTATGCCATAAAGATTTCAAGCTCATATCCCAGAATAAACCTCTCAAATTAACCAGCAGGTGTTTCAAAGCATTATGAAGACAAGGACTAAGAGAATGTTTTATCCAACCTGTATATTTATTCCAATATTTGTGCCCTGTTCATTGTGTATAAATAGTAGCTGCAGCTACATGCTTCAAAAGAGTTAGCAATAATAAGTGGCAATTTAAAAAAAAAAAGTTGTTGGAGCACCAGTAATTCTGAAACTGCCAGTCGTGTGGCAGTGGAGGGAAAAAAAAGGGGGGGCTACAAGATGGGGTGGGGGTTACAGAGGATAGCCTTGTCATGTATTTCAGGAAAAAGGAGCATCCTGTTTGCAGTTTGTGTCCATAAACAAAGCTTTAAAACAATGCTGTGCTGATCCTGATTTAAGTTTAACCCCAACACTGCTGCAAATACATAATAGAGCAAGGCACTGTGGGTACAAAAGCATCCAGGGTTAGCAAGGCTAATTTATACTGTAGTTACTTAATAGGAAATGATAACACACGGTGCTATTACATGTATTCATAGAGCAATGGTAAAGCTGCCATGCTGCTCGACTTGGCAGCGGATTTCTGCATCGTTATCTACTGTGCTGTGAGGTGCACCGGCCGATTGTTCTGCCCAACAACATGATCTGTCTTTTTACAGAGAAATAAACACTGTGCTCTGCACCTAAACTCACCAACCATGTGCTAATATTTACTAAATATTGATCTGCAAGCAGCACACCAGGGAGTGTATAAAAGAAAATGGAAGTTTTATTAAAGGTTAAACAGTGTAGAATTCTCTGTGCAGGCCCTGTTTAATTGGCAAACAAATTAAAATGCAGCGTATGTTTATTCTGAGGCCATACTATCATCTTATTATTATTTCACAGATGTAGAAACATATTGGTCTCATTTTTTTTTTATCAACGGGGAAGATTTGGACAACAGGGAAAAGGTAAGGAGGGCATGGAGATCAGGGGAGGAGCAAGAGAGGGCATGGAAATCAGGGGAGGAGCAAGAGAGGGCTTGAGGATCAGGGGAGGAGCCAGAGAGGGCATGGAGATCAGGGGAGGAGCAAGAGAGGGCATGGAGATCAGGGGAGGAGAAAGAGATGCATGGAGATCAGGGAAGAGCCAGAGAGGGCATGGGGATCAGGGGAGGAGCCAGAGAGTGCATGGAGATCAGGAGAGGAGCCAGAGAGGGCATGGAGATCAGGGGAGGAGCCAGAGAGGGCATGGAGATCAGGGGAGGAGCCAGAGAAGGCATGGAGATCAGGGGAGGAGCCAGGGAGGGCATGGAGATCAGGGGAGGAGCCAGGGAGGACATGGAGATCAGGGGAGGAGCCAGAGAAGGCATGGAGATCAGGGGAGGAGCCAGATCGGGTATGGAGATCAGGAAGGTAAGAGGGAGAATATGGAGATTGAGGAGAAGGTAAAGCAGACATGGAGATCAGGGAGGTGGTACAAATATTTAAATATCAAGTGTAATTGTATAGGTGTGTGACATGACCTGGGTACAGCCAATGCTTAAAAACCTTGGCTTGGCTATGACATTTTCCTATTATCATAATTAAACTCACAAACAGGCCCAGGTCTGGACTGAGAATTAAAATAGGCCCTAGCCCCCACCAACCCAACAAATAGGGATTGTCTATGGCACCTTATAGCAGTCCCTTTGGCATTTGCCAGAACCCACAGATTGCCAGTCCGGGTCTGAAAAGGCCGACTTGGCAGAGTAAAAGATAAGTGTGTCATAGAAAGATTATGGATGCCCTTGGGGGATATTAATAAACCTGTCTAACAAAGGAACGAGAAGAAGTCATTCTTCATGGCATAACCACATTGAAGCTGTAACTGTGATTACGACAATGATCTCTGGATTCTCACACCCAGGGGATTTCCATTGAAAAATGGAGCCAATGCCATAGCAGGCAGCCCAGTGCACAGGAGTTTCACTTTCCAGCTCAAGCTCAAAGTGCAACCATTGGCTTTACATAAATATCAGCCAACCACCTCGTCCACTAGCCGGCTGAAGACAGCCATGACCCATCAACTGCGGAGGTTACACTTGTTAGTGCAAACAAAATGCTTCCCCCGATCTCAAACAGTAAGATCACATGTGTTGGGACAGCCAACATTTGAAGGCAAGCATTCTATGCATTCAGTGCTGGTCCATACATATTCTATCCATATATTCCAATGTATAGAAACAGGCAGGACAGGCCTACTACTATAGAATATTCACACAAGAGCTGCAAATGATTTCACCAATGTCTGCACCACTGAGATCCCGCAATGTACAGAACTTATGTTATTCAAAAACCTTGAGCACCCTCTGGTGGCGTATGAGAGCACTCACGGTAGGTATGTGAATTGAAATGCCTTGTGGGAAAACACACACAAGGAGCTCTCTCTCGCACAACAGGAAATCAGGCCAGCTTGTTTAAAAACATGTTGCCGGAAACCTTTCCTTTGCTTCTTCCTACCCTTGGATTTGTTTTTCCCCAAACACATCTCAAGCAAGATTTAAGGCCGGGCCCCCTTTCTGCTCCTGCCCCTCAGATACAAGTCAGAGAATGATCAAGGAGATACGTGCAGATTGGAATGCCCGGCCCGTGCAGTCTGAAAATAGAGGCAACAACTTCTTATGCAGAATTCATGGAGGCTGGTTGTATTTTAAATACAACCACCTCTGTCCTAGTGAAGCCGCTGTAGGGCTGTGAAATAATTATTATTAAATGTTAAAGGGATACTGTCATGGGAAAACATATTTTTTTCAAAACGCATCAGTTAATAGTGCTGCTCCAGCAGAATTTTGCAGTGAAATCCATTTCTCAAAAGAGCAAACAGATTTTGTTATATTCCATTTTGAAATCTGACATGGGGCTAGACATATTGTCTGTTTCTCAGCTGCCCCCAGTCATGTGACTTGTGCTCTGATAAACTTCAGTCACTCTTTACTGCTGTACTGCAAGTTGGAGTTATATCACCCCCCCTCCCCCTCCCAGCAGCCTGAAAAGGCCGACTTGGCAGAGTAAAAGATAAGTGTGTCATAGAAAGATTATGGATGCCCTTGGGGGATATTAATAAACCTGTCTAACAAAGGAACGAGAAGAAGTCATTCTTCATGGCATAACCACATTGAAGCTGTAACTGTGATTACGACAATGATCTCTGGATTCTGGATGGGAAGGTAACCAGAGCAGCTCCCTAACACAAGATAACAGCTCCCTGGTACATATAAGAACAACACCAATAGTAAAAGCCATGTCCCACTGAGAGTGATTCAGTTAAATTAAGTAGGAGAGATAACAGGCTGCCAGAAAGTAATTCCATCCTGGAAGCACAAGTCACGTGACTCTGGGCAGCTGGGAAACTGACAATATGTCTAGCACCATGTCAGATTTCAAAATTGAATTTAAAAAAATCTGTTTGCTCTTTTGAAAAACGGATTCAGTGCAGAATTCTGCTGGAGCAGCACTATTAACTGATGTGTTTTGAGAAAAAACATGTTTTCCCATGACAGTATCCCTTTAATAATAATAGGGCCACTGCTGGTTCATTTAAACTTTAGGGTCCTGGCTGTGTTTTTTTTTTTATTTATACACAGAACAAGGACAATTTCCCAAGGACAAATAAGCATAAACCTAGTGAGTATGTAACTAAACAGAGAAGACCTATACAGACAAATAAACCATATAATAAGGACTATGGGTAAAAAGCCACCTGAGCTGACCACATTTTTTTTCATTGTTATGTTTCTACCAGGGGCATGGAATCATTAGGCTGAGGTTCTGAAAGCATCGCTCAGTGTTCCTCCAACACATAATACACTTTGGGGTTTATGTTAAAATGGGGCGACTGTTCTAGTAACCTATAGCAACCAATCAGCTGTACCTCTTCGAAAGGAAACAGCTGATTGAGTTACTAGACGTGGATCAGGGGTCCCCAACTTTTTTAAACCGAGAGCCACATTCAAATGTGAAAAGAGTTGGGGAGCAACATAAGCATGAAATAGTCCCTTGGGGTGCCAAATAAGGGCTGTGATTGGATATTTGGTAGCCCCTATGTGGACTGGCAGCCTACAAGAGGCTCTTCTTCTGGTTATACTTGGTTTTTATTAGGGATGCACCGAATCCAGGATTCGGCCGAATACTTGTGTCTCGCCGAACCAAATCCGAATCCTAATTTTCATATGTAAATTAGGGGCAGGTTGGGAAATTACATGGAATTTTTTCCAGTTTTTTTCTTTACTGCCCCCTAATTATGCATGAATTTGCATATGCAAATTAGGATTCGGATTTGGTTCGCTATTCGGCCGAATCTTTCACGAAGATTTGGCGATTTGCCCGAATCCCAAATAGTGGATATGGTGCATCCATAGTTTTTATGCAATTAAAACTTGCTTTCAAGCTTGGAATTTCAAAAATGATCACCTGCTTTGAAGACCCTGAGAGCAACATCCAAGGGGTTGGAGAGCAACATGTTGCTCACGAGCTACTGGTTGGGGATCACTGACGTGGAGCAAGTTTCTGCACCTTTTTTTGAAAGTGCTGACCCAGCAATAGCTGGTACCGGATACATTTATGAACGGCGCTTTTCCCTTTATACAATGAGAGGGGTTCTTTTTCGTGTGCACAGAATAGAAACGTATTTTTTTTCCTGCTAGCGGCTGCAGTTCCAGGAAAGATGGATGGAGTACTAGTGCTCACGTATATTACTGAGCTGACAAACTAGAGAAATCTTGTCATGACCTGGAAATAAGAAAAGCCAAGAAAGTCTGTAAGACAGATAACCTGAGGTCCCCAGAGGGTATCCCATCGCTCCCCCTCACATAATAAGGAGAAACAATAGGGTCATACAGAGGGCCTTGTCTAGCTCTCACAATTGCCTCTCCGGCAGGTTCATTCTAACAAGTCGGCCGCTTCCTGACATTTATACCCCAGCCATTTTTCTCTCACAAGAACAGGAAAGGGTCGGAGATTCCCACAGTCACTACGAGGAGCGCGGCTCAGGCCAGAGGAGAGCAAAGTGTAGAACTCAAGGAGCATGAGAAGCTGCTGACGGGGCCCATAAATCACTGGGATTAAGTAAGCAGGAGAAAGAAAGGCAAATATTGCTGAATGAATGTGTGTGAGCTCATAGGCCAGAGGCACTGGATCTGCCCAAGGACAACATGTTCAGGGCTCATATTCGTCACTAATGTACAGCAAACTATACTCTTTCCTTGTACAGGTATGGGATCCATTATCCGGAAACCTTTTATCCAGAAAGATGCGATCTCCTATAGACTCCATTTTATTCAAATGATCCACATTTTTAAAAATGATTTCCTTTTTCTCTGTAATAATAACAGTAGCTTGTAATTGAAATTAAGATATAATTGATCCATATTGGAAGCAAAGCCAGCCTATTGGGTTTATTTTTTAAAGTTTACATTTTTTTTTAGTAGACAAAGCGATTCTGTCATGATTTTTATGATATTGTTTATTTCTAAATTACACTGCAAATAATTTACTCTACAATATAAAATTACATTCCTGAACCAGCAAGTGTATTTTTTTTTTGTTGCAATATTGGTGTGTAGGTGCATCTCAGGTCGTTTTACCTGGTCATGTGATTTCAGAAAGAGCCAGCACTTTAGGATGGAACTGTTTTCTGGCAGGCTGTTGTTTCTCCTACTCAATGTAACTGAATGTGTCACAGTGGGACCTGGATTTACCAGGGAGCTGTTATCTTGTGTTAGGGAACGGTTATCTGGTTACCTTCCCGTTGTTCTGTTAGGCTGCTGGGGGGAGGGAGTGATATCACTCCAACTTGCAGTACAGCAGTAAAGAGTGACTGAAGTTTATAAGAGCACAAATCACATGACTGGGGCAGCTGAGAAACTGAAAATATGTCTAGCCCCATGTCAGATTTCAAAATTAAATATATAAAAAAGTTTGCTCTTTTGAGAAATGGATTTCAGTGCAGAATTCTGCTGGAGCAGCACTTTTAACTATTAAATTTTTTTCCCATGACAGTATCCCTTTAAAGGTATGAAGATCCAAATTACAGAAAAATCCATTATTCGGAAACCCCCAGGTCCCGAGCATTCTGAATAACAGGTCCCTTAAC